>NW_005871075.1:1485109-1528696 GCF_000147115.1 Myotis lucifugus
TTAGCACAATGTTTTCTAATGTAGACTTTTTTTATGCATACGCATGTACCATGTATATAAGAGAAAACGTTATTAGAAGTCTTAGGTATATACCTTGGAAGATCCTTTTATTTTTTGCTTGCAATTTCTACCCATAACTTCTTGATCATAGATAAATTTGAGTGACACCCTGTGTAACACATTTGTGTTAAGCTTGCTAGAGGCACAAGTACAACAGACATGGAGGGACATTTCAGCGTGACCCCTTACCACCGAAAACAGCTCTTAGTCTGCTCTCTTGTCATAATCTTCTGTACCCTAAAGATCTTTCTATCAGTGAACTGAAAGACAACTTTGATAACTATATGTTTTCTACAAAATATCAGAAATTACCATGTCAGAAGAAATTTAGGTCTGTGAAAACCAAAACAACTCTGCGTTATGGTATATACTTTTTGCCCCACTAATTCTCCCTTCCCTGCTCAACCAGGTCAGATGATTCCCGGTGAAATACTAGGATGAGTTTTATTATAACTACTTAGCACCTTGATGTAGGAATCAATCTCGATCTGTTCCCAGTGCTCTAGCAATACCACTTTTCTGAGATCAGTGAGGGCTTATCTTCTGATGGCAGACAGCACAACGTTTGCCACCTTTGAAATGAAAGGAAACTTATTTCAAGCCAGCTGGTTCTGAACACGGTCAGATAAATTCAGTCAAAAGGCTCATGTCCTCTGAGCTGTGAAACATTAGCAAACATATACTTTAGATTTCAGAAACATAATATGTGAGAGTCTTCTGTCCATGTTCTTGGCGACTTCTTTTAACTCATGCTGTTAAAACATTTCTACCAGGTTTCTCAATGTGTTTTGTCAGAGTAACCAACAATAATTTAAGTTTTATAAATCACTAAAATCAAAGGTAGTAAAAAACCAATCCAGAAGCACTCCATAATCATTAAGCTAGGGGGTCAGGTTTAGAGCCCCAAAACACCTTTATCTAGATCCACTGCATGTTGATTGAATATTAAATAAATGCGTGACTAATAAAACCATAGGCTTTTTTTTTTTTTTAGCAGAGAAGGGAACTTAGATCTTGGAGATAATCTATAGTGGAGGAACCTGAGGTAAAGAAAAAGTACATGACTGTCTTAGTGAGTCCCTACCTCATTGGTATAGTAGAATCTAGACCAGTGGTATTCAACCTTTCTCATCTCATGGCACACATAAACTAAATTAATAAAATTCTACAACACACCAAAAAATATATTTTTTGCCAGTCTGACAAAAAACAAAAAATAGATGTGATTTTGATTCATTCACACCAGACAGCTCTTGTGCTGGCTGTTGTCATTGTTTTATTTGACAGTCTAAGGGGAGAGAGGTCAGTGCCCCTGACTAAATAGGTATTGCATGCTTTAAAAATTCTTGCGGCTCACCAGTGTGTCTCTTGCAGCCCACCAGTTGAAAATTGCTGATCTAAACGAGATTACTTTGCTCCCAGTCCTTGGGAATTGCCATTAAACACTGCTTTCCTTTCTCCCTTTCTGGAACATTCACTTCCTTTGTCCTTGAGACATTTAACTTAGAGACAAATATAATTTAACTTTATCCCTTAGAGATGCGTGATCTTTCTTGCACGTCACTGCAGAAATGTTTTCAGTGAGGACACAGAGCTTGCTCAGTGCCCGTGCATTTGGACAGAAAGCCAGAAGGACAGAACCTTCTAGCGTAGCAGTTTAATCGAAATTCGTTGAGCTGAACTCAGGAAGCACATTTTCCTTTTTCTGTACCTTGATGTTTTAGTCTCTGTTTTAATCTTTTGACCCTTCCTTTAGTCTCTTGTCTTCTATTTCTTCCTCTTTTTCACTAAGAAAAAGTATCCCCCGTTTTCCTGGACCATGTTCTGGTTCTGCAGTAGTTAACAAGACCAGACATTATCCTCGCCACCCAGGGAGTCCCACACAAAAAATTAAAAATAGGTAATGTTTTTGATTATATAAGTTGTGATAAGTGTTCTAGTAAGAAAAAGTGGAACACCATGAGAAAGACCAGTGGAAAAGGGACAGAATTTAGTTGGGAGGATTCAAGGACAGGTGTTCTGAGGCAGTATTATTTTAAATGACACTTACATATAAGTGGATGTTAGGTAGAAAGAGAACTTCGTGCAGCAGAGAGAATACCTCCACGACTTCCTAGGCAGGAGGGAGAAGGCATGCGGCCAGGTGCACGGCCAGCAGGCGAGCCCAGAGAGGCAGGCCAGCCACAGCGGGCGGGCACTGTAGTGTTTGCCACGGCTGCTCACTGACCCAGAATAGGGCTTACCTGTTTGAAACGCAGCTTAAACTGTTGGATGGAAAATGGTTAGGGAAGATGGGGAACATGGAGCAGGGTCCCAATGGAAGCAGAGACACAGGAATAGGCAAAGACCCGTCTCATGTGGCAGCACTGGGAAATACAGCTGGGGCTGTTGCGTGTGAGATTCCTATGAGACATCCAAGAACAGATGTCAGGTGAAAAAGCTGGATACACAAATCTCACATTCAGAGGATTTTGAGTTGGAGATAAATATTTGGGGGTTTTCTGCCTGCAACTGGTCAGTGTGCATATTTGTATGTGCATTTATTTGAGTACGTTGTATTTGTCCATGGTACTAAGCTCCAAAGGCACTAGAGCAGTGGTTCTCAACCTTCCTAATGCCATGACCCTTTACCTCATGTTGTGGTGACCCCCAACCATAAAATTATTTTCGTTGCTACTTTATAACTATAATTTTGCTACTGTTATGAATCGTAATGTAAATATCTGATATGCAGGATGTATTTTCATTGTTACCAATTGAACATAATTAAAGCATAGTGATTAATCACAAAAACAATATGTAATTATATATGTGTTTTCCGATGGTCTTAGGTGACCCCTGTGAAAGGGTCGTTCGACCCCCAAAGGGGTCGCAACCCCAGGGTTGAGAACCGCTGGTCTAGAGCATTGAAGACATCCCAGAATCCTGATGTTGAAAATGGCCCAGTGTTAAAGTAGAATGAGGAAGGTGAACTAGTAGATAGTGGATGTGATGATAGAGGCCTTTGTAATGATTAGCCTTTGTTTGTGTTGGGATAGTAGACTCTTGTATGTAGCTTGCTAGGTACAGACCACCACATCCTACCAGTCTGTGGGATGATTTCGATGGACCTACTGAGTATCACATTTTCAGAAGTTGTTTATTGTTACTCTTACTTTATTTTTGAAATTTCTTTTCTTCATGTTGTAAAGAAGTTGGAATTACTCTTTTTCCATGATTTGATACTGTTTGTTGTGATGCAAAGATGTTATGAGAGCAGAACATCACATTTTTAATATGTCCTCATAAATGATGCCAGAGCCCATTTTCAGAATTTCCTTACCCTTGCTCTCTCAATGAATTCCAGTCACCTTTAAATCATTAGCTCTGTGTTCTGTGTCTTAAACCCTTTAATCTCTGTTGCCCGGCTCTTAACTTCTGCTTATTTCCTCTCCAAAACAGCTCTTGGTGGTCCTTATGATATCCCTGCATCCTTAGGCCCTATTTTCTTCTCAGTCCTGTCTTACTACTGGTAACCCTACTAATTAACATCCAGATCTTTCCATTCTTCGCCATTCTTCCTGTTCGCATTCTGACTTATTGTGAAGGGTAAATAGTATCAGAGTCCATGGGATTACAGGCCTAATACTTACTGGTTTTTAATAAGTACGCAGAGTGATCTAGAAATTGGAACTTAACTGAAAAGAAACTGGGAATATATCTTATTTCTTCCCCCCTTTGTAAAGAGCTTTATTGATAGGTAATTCATATGCCATAAAATTCACCTATTTAAAGCATATAATTCAACAGTTTTTATTATATTTACAGAGTTGTGCAATCATAACCATAATCTAACATTAAAACATTTTTGTGACCTCAGAAAGAAAACCCATACCAACTGACTGCTAACCCCTCCTTCCCCCCAGTCTGTGACAATCACTAATCTATTTTCTGTCTCTAAGGATTTGCTTGTTTTGGACATTTGATATAAATGGAACCATACTGGCTTCTGTAACTTGGCATAATATTTTCAAGGTGGATATATGTTGTGACCATGTATCAGTATTTCATTCCTTTTTAATGCCAAATAATATTCCATTGTGTGGATATATAATATTTAGCTTATCTGTTTATCAGCTGATAAGCATCTAGGTTGTTTCTACTTTTGAATAATATCAATAGTGCTGCTATGAACATCTTGTACAAGTTTTTCTGTGGATGTATGTTTTCAGTTCTCTTGAGTATATATCTGGGAGTGGAATAGCTGGTATAATAGATCTACATTTCATTATTTGAAGAATTAAACTGTTTTCCAAAGAAACTTCACCACTTAACATTCTCACCAGGAATGTATGAAAGCTCCTGTTTCTCCACATCCTCACCAATATTTGTGATTGTCTGTTGTTGTTTTATTATAGACATCCAAGTGGATGAGGAGTGGTATCTCACTGTGGCTTGATTTACATTTCCTTAAGGATTAATGATGTTGAGCATCTTTTCATGTGCTTCTTGGCCATTTGTACATTTCTTCGAAGAAATGCCTGTTCGAGTCCTTTGTCTTTTTTCTTAATTGGGTTGTTATTTGTCCTTTTTGTTGATGTTAAATTGTAAGAGTTCTTTATTCCAGATACAAGTCCCATATATACATTTTCTCCCATTCTTTGGATTCATTTGTTTGTTGGTTACACTTTTTTTATAGTATCCTTTGAAACAAAAATAGTTTATAATTTTGATGATGTCTAATTTATATCTATTTTTCTTTATTTTTTTTTTGTCATTTATGCCTTTGATGTCATATCTAAGAAACCATTACCCAATCCAAGGTATAAAGGTTTACTCAGATGTTTTCTTCTAAGAGTTTTATAGTTTTTACTCTTACATTTAGGTCTATGATCCATTTCAGTTAATATTTGTGTGTGGTGTGAGGCAGAGGCTCAACTTCATTCTTCTACATGTGTATATCCAGTTGGTCTAGCACCATTTGCTAAAATGACTATTATTTCTTTCTTTTTTAAATATATTTTTATTGATTTCAGAGAGGAAGGGAGAGGGAGAGATAGAAACATCAATGATGAGAGAGAATCATTGATTGGCTGCCTCCTGCACCCCCCCCCCCCAACTGGGGATCAAGTCCGCAACCTGGAATCGAACCAGTGACTTCTTGCTTCCTGGGTCGACGTTCAACCACTGAGCTACACCCGGCTGGGCACGACTATTATTTCTCTATGGAATTTTCTTGGCACCCTTGTCAAAAATCAGTTGATCATAATATAAGTGTTTATTTCTGAACTTTCAGTTCTCTGGTACTAATCTGTATGTCTGTCTTTATGCCAGGATCATAATGATCTTAACTACTATAACTTTATGTTTTCAAGATCGTGTTGGGAATTTTGAGTCTCTTATATTTACATATAAATTTAGAATCAGCTTGTCAATTTTGCAATAAATCAACTGCATTTTTGATAGGGATGATATATTGACCTTAGATTATATTATGCCACTTTGGGGGTAGGAAATACTAAGTTAGGATGAATGTCATTTCTCTGTTAGAACATGCGTATACACTCTTGGTGCTAAGGTGGGGATTAGTGGTTGAAGTACGTCAGACATACACAGTGGTCTCAGGTCAGCTGCAAGTGTGTTAAGTGGCATCTTCGGGGTACTTGGTGTCCTAAAAGATTTCCTTTAGGCCACAGTGTGTCTCTCATGTCACCAAGTAAGCAGTAAAGGTTAGAGTGTTGGATTAAAATCTCTGAAGTCAAGAGATCACTGCAGAGCTAACTGGCTTCATCTTTGACTTGTGGTTTGTGTTTGAATAAGAATCCCTCCCATATGTAATGCCTAGTTGATTTGTCCATCTGGGCTGTTTGTTTTTATTGTTGACACTTTTGAGATGCCCACCTGTTTCCTCCCCTTTGCCCACCTCCACACATCCCCCGCCTTCCCTTGCCCTCACCACACTATTCTCTGAGTCCATGGACTATGTATATATGTTTTTTAACTAATCCCTTCACTGTCTATTATCCAGTCCCCCACCTCCCTCCCCTCTGACACCTGTCAGTCTGTTCCATGTATTCATGCCTCTAGTTCTATTTTGTTTGTCAGTTTATTTTGTTCATTTGATTCCACTTATTAGTGAGATCATACGGTATTTGCCTTTCTCAGACTGGCTTATTTCACTTAGCATAATAATCTCTAGGTCCAGTCTTGCTCATGCAAAAAGGTAAGAGTTCCTTCTTTTTTACAGCTGCAAAGTATTCCGTGGTGTAAATGTGTACTGTAACTTTTTTATCCACTCATCTACTGAGGGGCAAGTTTCCAGATCTTGGTTATTGTAAATAAAATAACACTGCTATGAACATAGGGGTGCATATATTCTTTCTGATTAGTGTTTTGGGATTCTTAGGATATATACCCAGAAATGGGATTGCTGGTTCAAAAGGCAGTTGCATTTTTAATCTTTTCTTGTTCTCATTCTAATTCTTTTGGTGGTAGGGTTAGATCGTTTATTTGAGCTATTTCTTGTCTCTTGAGGTAGGCCTGTAATGCTATGAACTTCGCTATCAGGACTGCTTTTGCTGTGTTCCATAGATTTGGGGTTATTGTGTGTTCATTTTTATTAATTACCAGGTAATTTTTTATTTCTTTTTTATCTCCTTGGTAACCCATTCATTGTTTAATAACATGCTATTTAGCCTCCATGTGTTTGAGGTTTTTTTAGATTGTAGTTTATTTCTAGTTTCATGCCATTGTGATCCTAGATGAGGCTTTATATGATTTTAATCTTCTTGAATTTGTTAAGACTATTTCGTGTCCTAATTTGTGGTCGGTCTTTGAGAATGTTCCATGTGCACTTGGGAAGAATGTATATTCTGCAGCTTTGGGGTGAAATGTTCTATAAATATCAATTAAATCCATCTGATCCAGTGTGTATAAGGTCACTGTTTCCTTGTTGATTTTTTATCTGGAAGATCTATTCAGTGATGATAGTGGGGTGTCAAAGTCCCCTACTATGACTGTATTGCTGCCAATCTCTTTCTTAAAGTCCACCAAGAGTGTGTGTGGGGGGGGGGGAGTTGGCGGTCAGCAAACATCCACCTCCACCTGCGTCTGCCTGCTGGCCATCTGACCAGCTCAGTCATTGGAAAGGCTGTTTCTAAATGGGCTTTTGGCGGAATTGGGAGGATCGGACTCTGGATCTCCATGAGGGGGGTGCCATTCAGACTTCAGGAAATGGTGGGTGTGTATCCCGCCCCAGAACCACATCTGAGTCTGTCCCAGGATATTTCCCTGACCTGGGCAGGACCGAGGCCCTCGTGGGCAGGCCAGTGGGGTCTGCTGGAAGCCCGGAGCTTCTGTCAGCTCTCCCATGAGGGGAAAGCACCAGTCACTTCCCTGCACAGCCAGGAAAGTGGGGAGAAATGGCTGCTGCAGTATGCGGAATGGGAGTGCAGCACAGGTATCCCCGCAGCAGCTCCCCATGTCTCTCCCCAGTGCCTCCCACCCAGAATCTCCTCAGGCAACTCCAATTTGTACCGTCCTTCCTCCACCCGGTCCCCGCTCCAACCGGCCCCTCCCTCCACTCGGCCCCCTCCCTCCACCCGGCCCCCCTTCCACCCTCCTCCACCTGCCCCCCCCCTCCACCTCCACAGCTCCACCCGGCCCCCTCCCTCTACCCGCCCCCCCCCCTACCCGGCCCCTTCCTCCACAAGCCCAGGGTAAGTGGCTGCCAATGAAAGGCCTGCGCTCTGGCCCTTTATTTAAAAAGTGGCACCCTGCCGCCTTTAACACTAGATGCTACGTGGCTCTAGCACTCTGGACTGGGGAGCCCAGCCTGGGGGCCAGGTCCAGGCATCACTCCTCTTAGGTGGGAATTCGCCCCCTCATCCCCTCCCACCCCCACCTGCAGCCAGGATGTCCCTCCACAGCCTTTGCCTGCGCCTGTGGGAGCTGGGCCAGCCTCTCCTGTGACCCTGCCCTTCCTTGTTTAAAGGTTGCCTCTTCAGCTATTCTTCAGTTGGTAATTCAGGGTGAATGCTCCCCAATTTAGTTTTATTGCCAGTTGGACTCTGCGAGGAGGTGCAAGAAAGAGCCACCTACTCTGCTGCCATCTTGAAACTCCTCTGCTCTAATTGTTATTGTTTCTTTTCTTCTGTTTACTTTGGATTTAGTTTGATCTTTTATTGTTTCTTAAGGTGGGAACTTAAATTACTGATTTTAGGTTATTCTCTTATACGCATTCGATAGTATACATTTCCCTCTAAGGCAAGCATGGCAAACTTGAGGCCTACAACGAATATTTTTGTGGCCCAGCCAATATAACGGTATGTAAGAAACATTTTAATAAAAATTTCATAACTTAATTTTTACAATATCCTGTTGTACATAATTATTAATAATGAGCTACAACATTCGCTGATGACTGATTACTATAGTCATGTTGCATTCATTTCCCTTACGCACAGGCGCACCATTTCTCTCCACTAATACTGGCAGTGAATATTTTAGCAGCCAATTGCCACGTCATTAGTCTTGGACTGACTTGTTTGGTGTGCGCAACTGGCAATATTTCGCTTTTGGAGAACAAGAAAAAGAGGTTTATTTGTGTGGAGCTTATTAATTTGTGCAGTTATTCAGTGTCTGGTAAATTAATGTTCAAGAAAAATTATTAATTTTTATTTAAATGTTCTATTTTATGTTAACGATTACTCATTTATTTCAGCCCTTTGTATTCAGCATGTCTCTATCAAAATAAACCTACATTTCTATGAAAATTGAAGCTTTTGTTTTTTTGCGGCCCACATAAACTTAAACCTTGTTTATTTGGCCCATGTTAGCCTTTGAGTTTGACATGCTTGCTCTAAGGACTGTTTTTGCTGAATCGCACACTTATTGGTAAGTTGTGTTTCCACTTTTGTTTATTTTAAAAATACTTTTATTTCTCTTCAGATTTCCTCTATGACCCAGGTATTCTTTTGAAGTTTGTTCTTTAATCTTGTATTTGGGGATTTTCCAGTTACCTTTTTCTTATTGAATTCTACTTTAATTCCACTAAAAGCAAACATGGTATAGTTTCTATTCTTTTAAATTTGTTAAGATGTGTTTTATGGTCCAGACTTTGGTCTATTTTGGTAAATGTTCCATGTGAGCTTGAGAAGAATGTGTAGGCAGCTCTTGTTGGCCTATAGTTATCAGTTATATTCATTTGATTGATAGTGTGTGTAGTTGAGTTCAACCGTGTTCTTGCTGATTTTCTGCCCGCTGGATCTGTTCATTTCTGAGAAAAGGGGTGTTGAGTCTCCAACGATGATAGTGGACTTACTTATTTTTCTTTACCGTACTATCTGTTTTTGTGTCACGTAATTTGATGCTCTGTTGTTAAGCAGATACACATTATGAATAGTTATGTCTTCATAGAGAATTAACCCCTTTATCATTATGTAATATCTTTCTTTATCCCTGATAACTTTCCTTACTTTAAAGGATGCACCAGTGGGGTCCCTCGGCCTGGCCTACGGGGATTGGGCCGAAACCGGCCCAGTGCATGGATTCATGCACCAGTGGGGTCCCTTGGCCTGGCCTGCAAGGATGGGGCTGAAACTGTCTCTTTGACATCCCCTGAGAGGTCCCAGATTGCGAGAGGGCGCAGGCCACGCTGAGGGATCCCACCAGTGCATGAATCCCTGCACCGGGCCTCTGATGCTATTATAACCATTATTAGGTTAGCATGGATCAATAGTTCCCTCTTAGCAGCAGAGGATACATCCTAAGAACCCCAGTAGATGCCTGAAGTTGAAGCCAGATAGCACCAAATTATACATATACTAGAGGCCCAGTGCATGAAATTCATGCACTGGTAGGGTCCCTAGGCCTGGCCGGTGATCAGGGCCGATCGGGGCCTTCCAGCTGCTGGCTGGGGCCTCCCTTCCCGGCTGCCAGTCGCGGTCTTCCTTCGTTCTTCACCGCCCCCTGGTGGTCAGTGCATGTCACAGTGAGCGATCAAACTCTTCCAGTGGAACTACCGTGGGGACACTTTGCATATTATCCTTTTATATATATATAGATGTCTCCCACCAACAAATTGAATGCCTTTGCTATCTTAACTAATCATGCACTGGTGCTGTAACTTTTAGAGTTTGAGGTGCAACAGCAAAACTAACACATTTTTTTCTTCTTTACAATTTCACAGCTATAGAAGATTCATCTTTACTATAGACCTTAGCAATCTCACCATATGATTTTTTTTCTTACTTGGGTGAGAACCTTCACCTTTTCACTTAAAGGAAGAATGTTACGGCTTTTCTTTGGCATATTCAAATTGGGGCTATTACTAAGTAAAATAAGGGTTACTTGAACACAAGCACAGTGATACTGTGACAATCAGTCTGATAGCCAAAATGGCTATTATGTGACTAATAGGAGGGTAGCATATGTAGTGTGGAGACTCTAGACAAAGGGAGGATTCATGACCTGGCCTGGCCAGAGCAGGCTGGTGCAAGATCATCACACAGTTTAAAACTTATGAACCCAGGCCAGTGTGGCTCAGTTGGTGGAGTGTCATCCTATGCACTGAAAGGTCACCGGTTTGATTCCCAGTCAGGACACATGCCCAGGTTGTGGATTCAATCCCCCATCAGGATGTTTCTCTCTCATATCAATGTTTCTCTCCCTCCCTCCCCCTTCTTCTCTCTAAAAAATCAATTTTAAAAAACATATTTAAAACTTATGAGTTATTTCCAGAATTTTCTGTTTCATATTTCTGAACCGAGGTTAACCACAGGTAACCAAAACCACAGAAAGTGAAACAGTGTGTAAGGGGGAACTACCTATATTTTCTCCATCCTTTTACTTTTAATATATAGTATGTGCCTTTATATTTAAAGTGGATTTCTTATAAACGGCATATAGTTGGGTTGTCTTTTTTTATCTACTCTTGACAGTCTCTATCTTTTAATTGGTGCATTTAGACCATTGACATTAAAAGTGATTAGCAATATTTGGATTAGCAATATCTACCACATTCATTATTGTCTTCTATTGTTGCCCTTCTATGTTTCTTTTTTGTCCTCCACTCTTTTTCTGCCTTTTATAGTTTAATTGAACATTTTATATGATTCAGTTTTCTCTCTTTTCTTAACATATCATTTGTACTTATTAAACTTTTTTAGTGATTGCCCCAGAATTTGCAATATATATTTATAATTAATCCAAGTGCACTTTCAGATAACACTGGCCACTTCACAGGCAGTATGAGTACCTTAAGCAAAATAATTCTAATTCCTTTTCCCCATCCCTTATATCATACCGGTCATTCATTTCACTTATATATAAGCACACATATGAACATATTTACACACACATATGAACATATTTACACGCACATATGTAAGATATATATACATAAGGAGATAATCTGACCTATTTTATTTTCTTCTCTCTGAAGAGCTTCTTTTTACCATTTCTTGCAAAGCAGTTCTGGTAACAAAGTCCCCAAATTTTTGTTTGTCTGAGAAAGTCTTTATTTCTTTTTCACTTTTGAAGGATAATTTCACCAAGTACAGACTACTAGGTTGGTGGATTTTTCCTCTCAACACTTAAATATTTCGCTCCACTTTCTTCTTGTGTACATGGTTTTTGAGAAGTCAAATGTAATTCATAGCTGTGTTCCTTTATAGGTAAGGTAGTTTATTTTCCTCTGGCTTCTTTCAGTATTTTTCTTTAATCTTTCTTTCCTTTTTTTTTAATTTTGAAGATTATATATCTACATGTGGGGTTTTTTGTTTTATTTTTGTTGTTTGCATTTTTCCTCCTTGATATTCTATGAGGTTCCTGGATCTGTGGTTTGGTGTCTGACATGACATTAATTCAAATGTTGTGCCCCAACTGACTGTGGAGATACAGATACCCTGGTGCATTCTTTGTTGCACAGGCAGATGGAAGTTCAAGACTGGAGTCCCTGGAAGTAGTGGTGATGACATAGGAATTACCACCTGCACTTCAGGTCAGTGTCTTAGGCACTGAGTGTCAGCACCACACGTCCCAGGCAAAAACCCTTTCATATAGCCGAATAGCTCACTACTGAATAACACTTTCAACCTATTTAATAACATGGAAAAAATGCCAGAGTAAGTCCCTAAATTTTTAGTTGATGCCACAAGTAACTTCATACATTAACAGGCTGAGTTAGATTAAAACCCATGATATTATGAAATAACCCAGGCACTCTGTTCATTTTATTCTTGGTCATGTTCATTTAGCCACGTCTCGCACAAGATGGAGTAGAGAAACAGTTGTGGGCCCCAGGACACAGGTTCTTTATGCCACTAAGAAGTGTGGTCTGAGACAGGCTAAGGATTCTCGGAGCTTCAGAGTATTAATTTGTGAGATGAAAAGATGGGAGAATCACCAGTCTCTTCTAGCAGTAACAGTCTGCCCTTTTTTATGGCTGTGTAAAGAATTAAAATCGTGATCATTTCTTCCTCAGAGGATTGCATCATCTTAGAAAGTAAATCACTCAGTAAGAAGTTATTTACAGTCACTTAAGAGTTCAGAATATCTGAATGTATTTATCGCAAATGTAATGATATTCATAACAGAATCCTAAGTACTCAAAGTGTCTCTGTGTGCGCATGTGTGTGTGCTTAAGAAATTGCTGAAAGTATTCTAGCCCTGCTCTTGAAAAATTTTTTTATTTTCCCTATTTGTTAGAGAACTAAATCCAAGATCGTCTGGAAAGTTGGCTTTGTGCACTGATAGATCATGTGATTCCTGCCCTCTCCCCCGCCCCCTTGCTCAGCGAGTCCCTGCACACACTGTTCAGTAAACAACTTCAGAGAACCAGGCCCCCAGTTCATTCACAGAGTATTTGGAAAGGGCTGTCTTTGTGTGGCTTTACTTACTGGCTGGAGTGGAATGGAGAGTTAGCATTTGTGTTTTCATGAGCTCTTTTTATAGCGTTGAACCAGCTGTAGCTGGTTAACATTAGCCTGGGTCGCCATTAGTGTACAGGTCTCTTATGCGGGATAAAGGGCCTCTGATGAAAGCAGATTTTGTTGCTCATGATACCTCTGACTGTGTTAACCTGAACAGTCTGTTACGGGATCTGATTTAGAATGGCTCTGTAAAATACAGGAACTGCCTACGTGCTCGTCAGTCCATCCTTGAAAATAAACAGGGACTCGAAAATAAAATACAGGTAGCTTTCCTTATCACACTAGCCATCCTTAAACAAGAAAGAAAACAACTAGCCATCCTTCCCAGATCACACTTCGTTGAATGACTCTTAAAGAGAGCTATGATAGTTTCCTATCTATACTTTCAAAATTAGGAGGATAAAGTTGTTTTACCTGTAGCCACAGCAAGGAATCATCTCATAGGTCAACCAGTGTGCCACAAAATTTCTTAAAACATGCAATACCTGACTATTTAGTCAGGTACACTGACCTCTCTTCCCTTAGATTGTAAAAAAAAAAAAAAAAAAAAAAGCCAACACCCAACAAATAACTGTCCTGTGTGAATAAAAATTATACCTTTTTTTTTTGGGTCAGATCAGCAGTAATATATTCTTTGGTGTGCTGCACCAAAGAATATGCATAGTAATTAGTTTACGTGCACCATGAGATGAAAAAGGTTGAAAATCACTGTTATAAGGGGTAGAAAATAATTTACCCAACCGTTTATGAATAAGTTAAACAGAACTGTTTATATTGCTATAGCATTTCGTGGTTGAACTCTGACTGAAGGCAAACTTAACTTCTTAAGAATCATTAATAGCTAGGTAGAAATGAATGTATGTAAGAGATTAACCAAAGAACTTATCTGCATAACCCCTGGACACAGACAATAGTGTGGAGAAGGCCTGGGGAGGGCTCAGGAATAGGAAGGAGGGAGTCAGTGGAGGGAAAAGGGGAACATCTGTAGTACTTTTAACAATAAAGATAAAATTAAAAACAAAAAAAATAAATGTATGTATTAGAAAAATGGAAATGGGAAATGAAAAACATTTTAATTCATGGTTAGTGCTGTGTGTTCCCTATTATACCACACAAGGATCCACTTAATATCCAATGGTCCATTTGTACTATGTTTTTTATTTTTATTTTTTGTACTGTGTTTTTGATAAACTGATATTTATTGAAGTCTTATCAAGACATTTAGATGTCATTGGCCTGTTACATCCATTATAAATTTCTCATCAAAATATTCATTTAAGTTTTGATATAAATATTGCATAGATAATTATTTTATTAGAGGTTACATAAGAGTGATTTCAAATTTTCCTTATGGAATTTTTTTCCTCTTACGGTAAAAATCTTGGTTTCTTTGAAATACATACTGGGCTGAACTGGTACAGAACTGGTGGCATCCATATTGGGCTTAGAAAAAAATTTAATGATATTTTTCTTTATGTTATATGCTGTGATAACAAGTTCAAAATATTAGGTGATGCATTAAATATTGAATTTTTAAAACTTCTCGATAAAATATTATAAAATTTTTTAAAAAGCATTTTAAGTGGAGAATGTTTATTTGATTCTTTTGTGGCCTGTTTGGGGATTAAAAGGTAAACCAATTTAGCAAGTATTTTGATGTAGCCAAAAATCTATAGGACTCAGCTACTTCCTGGATCAGTCTCATCAGAAATTGAAAAATATATCCTCCTTTTAAACTTAACTTATTTGCAAAAGTCAGTGTAGGCCTTTGAAAGTGCTAAATGATTAAGTTATGAAAGTATAAGAGGATTAAGATTCTTCCTTTAACAGCCATCTTTTACAGGATCCCAGCCTAAGTAGGTCCCTTGAGGAAAAACTGTCCTTGATTCCTACTGACACTCTTTTCCCCCAGAATAGGGGATGATAGTATTAGATATTCAGTAAATTCGTGCGTTAGGATGGCAATATGGACTCAACTGTCATCCACCTCAGTGGATTGCTTAGGGAATTAAATGAGGTAATAAAGATGAGATTCCTGGCACACAGTAGATCTTAATTTTTTTCATTTTTACAGACCAGCGGTTGGCAAACACAACATTATAGGCTTGATAGACCATACCACAGTTTCTGTTGCAGTTACTCAACTCAGCTATTGCAGAGTGGAAGTAGCCACAGACAGTAATATATACATAGATGAGTGTGGCTGTGTTCTAATAAAACTTACTTACAAAGACAGTTGGCAGGCAGAATTTGACCCAAAGGCCATAATTTGACAACTTGTGTTCTATACAAGTAGGTAAATTTCTTTATGTCTTACATTTCTTTTGAAGGATAAAAGATAATTTTCATCTACTATTTATTATAGTTCCAACTTCCCACATTACACACTTAAAGGTATAAGTATGTGCTTATGCATTTTTTAACTGCATACAGAAAAGCATGTACAAAAAAATTACTGTGCTTAATGTATTATATATCAACTTTCAGATAAAATAGCTCCTGTCACATGTGGTAAAAAGGTGTAAAATTTAGAAATGTTGGGATTTCCTGCATGCTCTCTCTCAAATAGGTTGAATTACAAAATGATACATTTTGAACCAAAGTAAGGTAAAAATAAAAAATCTTTATCCAGAATTTATTGTTCATAAGTGAGAGCATAGACACTGGGGAAATAGAAAGCACATAATGAAAAAGTGAAAAGAGCATAAGAGTATGGATGACAGTAAGGCTTATTGTAAATGCTGAGAAAAGCAGTAGAGGTGTGTGGGACATAATCCAGGATTTTTCATTTGCGTAGATTCTGGTGCCAGCTCTTGTACTGCACAGTGTTATGACCTCGGGAAACCACTGCTCTTGGGCTTTCATTCCCTCGGTATTATGTAGAGAGCTAATATACTTCACACATTGCTTATTGTGTTACAGAGGTGTAAAGTGCTTTGAGAGCTTTAGGTTGCTATGAAATATCATTATTGATAGTACATCTGACAGACACACTTACCTTGATCCAAGGGCAATTTGAAGCTGCCTTCTGATGAGTGTATGCTGGCCTTTTCCAAAGCAGTAGAACTTCAGGACATGTAGCTTCTCTTGGTTACCTGCACATTAACGTTGGCCTACATATTCAACCTGTGGAGGTACATATTTAGGCTAAATGTTCTAAAGAAGAAATTACTAATTTCTTATTTAACAAATGTCACTTAACCTATAACCCTTCTGCTTTGGATGCACCTGTGTGGCTGATCTGACATGACTGGTCCTTATTCACATGTGATGTACATTATTTATTATTTCCCGTAGACGCAAAGAAAGTTAAACAGCTATAACCACTGAAAGGAAGTCACAGTGCCAGTGTCATACTGAATCCAAGGCCTTTGTAAGGGTGACCTACAGACTATTAGAGCAAGGATCTGGTCAACCCCGGGGCATTCTAATGGAAGGGGACAATAGGGGAAGGAATGGGGGAGTCAATAGGAAAGAAGGGAAGGGAGCACTAAAGAAACTAAGGTGTACCCCAAAGAGGGCGCCCAAATTTCCAACCACTCACCAACTGCAGAAGCTCCTGTAGGCACAGGATGTAGAGGGGCAGTGTGAGCCCTAAGAGCCAAAGAGCCGCATGTGGCTCACGAGCTGCAGTTTGCCGACACTGTCCTAGGGCAAGAAAAACAAAGGAAAAATAAAACTAAAAAGCTTCTGCCTAGCAAAAGAAACCATCATCAAAATGAAAAGGGAACCTACTGTATAAGAGAACATATTCATGCCCAATGATAAGGGGTTAACTTCCAAAATACATAAAAAACTCATACATGTCAACAAAAGGAAGACAAATAACCCAATTAAAAAATGGGCACAGGACCTGAATAGGCACTTTTCCAAAGAGGACATACAGATGGCCAAGAGACATATGAAAAAATGTTTAATGTCACTAATCAGAGAGATGAAAATTAAAATAACGATGAGTATTACCTCACACATGCCAGAATGGCTATATCAATAAATCAACAAACAGCTCTAGCTGGTTTGGCTCAGTGGATAGAGTGTCGACCTATGGACTGAAGAGTCTGGGGTTCGATTCCAGTCAAGGGCATGTACCTCAGTTGCAGGCTCGATCCCCAGCCCTGGTTGTGGCATGTGTGGGAGACAGACAATTGATGTGTCTCTCTCAGATTGATGTTTCTCTTCTCACTCTCTGTCTCCCCCCATCCCTTTCACTCTCTAAAAAGAAAAAAAATCAATGGAAAAATATCCTCAGGTGAGGATTAACCAAATAAATCTATATAATAAAGAGCCAGGGTCATAACAACTGATGGCTCGACCAGACCGGAAGTCTGTGGGCGCCCCGACCCAGCACTAACTGCCTACGGGGCTGCAGATCAGGCCCAGAGAGAGGCCTGCAGAGAGAGAGGCAGGGTCTGATCCGTAGTCTCTGTGGCAGCCATTGATCAGAACTTGCCTCTTTTTCTCTCCCGGCCTGGCCAACAGCCACGCCTCCATTTCTCTCCAGGCCTCCACTGGGACTGCTGATCAGCCCCACCTTTCTAATCAGGCCCTGTTGATAGGCCCAGAGAAGCTGACTGGCATAGAAACTGACCAATCAGAACCAAATCTGGGTCAACTGTGAGGAGCCAATGGCTACCTAGAAGGCGGAGCTTTTGACACTGGCATAGAAATTGACCAATCAGAACCAAATTGGCCAACCGAGGAGGGCAGTTGGGGGCAAGATCAGGCCTGCAGGGGAAGGTAGTTGGGACCGAGACAAGGCTGGCAGGTGAGGGCAGTTAAGGGCGATCAGGCAGGCAGAGGCAGTTAGGGGCGATCAGGCCAGCAGGAGAGAGCAGTTGGTGAGATCAGGATGGCAGGGGAGGACAGCTGGAGGCAAGATCAGGCCAGCAACGGAGGGCAGTTAGGGGTGATCAGGCAGGCAGAGGCAGTTGGGGGCTCGATCAGGCTGGCAGGGGAGGGCAGTTAGGGGCTATCAGGCAGGCAGAGAGGTTAGGGGCAATCAGGCAGGCAGGCAGAGAGGTTAGGGGCAATCAGGCAGGCAGGCAGGCAGAGCGGTTAGGGGCAATCAGGCAGGCAGGCAGGTGAGTGGTTAGGAGCCAGCAGTCCCAGATTGTGAGATGGGTGTCCGATTGGAGTGGGTGCAGGCTGGGCTGAGGGAACGCGCCCCCCCCCCCCCAGTGCACAAATTTCATGCACTGGGCCTCTAGTAAATAAATAAGTAAGTGCTGGTGAGGATGTCAAGAAAAGGGAACTCTAGTACACTGCTGATGGGAATGAAGATTAGTGTGGCCACTGTGGAAAACAGTATGGAGTTTCCTCCAAAAAATTAAAAATGGGACTACCTTTGGACCCAGTGATCCCATCCTAGAAGCCCAAAACACCAATCAGAAAAATATATGCACCCCTATGTTCATAGCAGTGTTATTTACTATAGCTAAGATCTGGAAACAGCCCAAGTGGATGAGTGGGTAAAAAAAACTATGGTATATGTACACGATGAAATATTATGCAGCAGTAAAAAAGAAGGAACTCTTACACTTTTCGATAGCATAGAGGGACCTGGAGAGTATTATGCTGAGTGAGATAAGCCAGTCAGAGAAAGATAAATATCACATGATTTCACTTACAAATGGAATCTAATGAACATAATAAACTGACAAACAAAATAGGTTCAGAGGCATGAAAGCATGGATCAAACTGACAGATCTCAGAGGGATGGGCGTGGGGGTAGGGGGAGACGTGAAGAGATTAACCAAAGGACTCATATACACCTATACATAACCAATGTACACAGGCAATAGTGTGGTGAAGGCCTGGGGTGGGGCAGAAGCTGGAAGGGGGTGGGGGATTGGGGGGCATCTATAATACTGTCAACAACAAAAAAGAAAAGAAAAATCTATTAGGGTCAATTTACAAGCAGTTCTTGAAAATAAGAATTTAAGCTTTTGTTTGCAGTAACATGGGTCTTAATTCCTGATCATTGCATATTTCACGTATTAGTGAATTTTAAAAACCACACAAATATTACTGCATATTTTTAAACTAAAAAGAAAGGTACTGGATTCATTAATCACCACAAATTAGTATCTGAAAAACATTTAGATTTTATTTGTTTAAAACATATAGTAGAAGGAATGAAGAGTTATGAATAATCCTTCTTTGACTTTTCAGAGTTCACTGTTCAGAGAATCAACATACAGTTTTTATTTATAATGGTAATTTATTTTCTGAAAGGCCAGTGAAATACAGTTCCTTGATTTATATGAAATTTACACCATGACAAACCAAGTCTTTCTAATTAAAGTCCAGAATTCCGCCATTACCTTGTGATGATCTGACCAAAATTGAAGGGCCAAATGTTTTATTGTTTTAGATTAGTTAAGTGACGATAACCACGAGCATTTACACTATTATTTTTAAATTAGCCCTGTGAGATTTTAAGACAGAACTAAATGTACTGCCAGCTATTTTTGCAGGAATCACAGATGTGAAAGAGAATTTTATACACACACACCCTCCACAGCACCCAAATGGAACATATTTCGAGTTAAACCCTTTGGAATGGACTACTTTTTTTAATGGAATGGACTACTTTTTTTAATGACAAAGGGTAGGAAACATTTTTTCACAACTTCTTTTATTACATACCATAAAGTATTTACATTTTAATTTAATTGTGACATGTCCTTTACCGTGATTGACTCTACTGATAGTGAAATACCAAATTGAATGACCATCTCATCTTTTTCAAACAAACAGCAGAGTTTTGCCTACTTTAAAATTTGAGAGTTAACACGTGGTACCCAGGCCTGGTCTAGGCTTGGCAAAACTCAAAATACAAGCAGCATTGCTCAACAGTACACTCTTCCACTGTTTGTGCTCACAGCTCATCTTGTGCATGAAATAGTGTGACTGTTTAAGTGACAGCCTGCTCCATTAATGTGGTTAGTATAATTTTAAGTGATAATAACAATATAGTGACATCTATAGAAAGTTTCAAAATTTGCACACATACAAAATGTATCCTAATTCCACTCCATATATAATCATTTTATATACTATCTTCTAGATTTTTTAATAATATTTCCTTGTAAGTTGAAATCATGAAACATTTTGTTCTTAGCCTAGAGAATATCCCCAAACTATAACAAGCTTTACTCCCTCTGTACACAGTCTCCATTTGGCTTGGGGAGGGGAGGAAGGGGACTTGGTGGGAAACCTCCGATATGCCAAGTGTTCGTGTTTTCTATTCGTTTGAGATTTAATGAATTCAGGCTTCCATGCAGCACCTGCTGGTGGCACTCTGCACAGCAGTCAGGGACAAGGCCAGCACCTGGAAGAGGTGGTTGTGAGCTTTCTCATTGCCCCGAGCAGTCTGTGAGGTGGCAGGGGGCTGAGCTTCATCTCGGCTGAGCTGGAACTCAAACCGGGTGTGTCTGACTCCAAGCATTTAAAGCCAACAAGGCAATTGGCTTTGATAAATGTTAGTGGCCAAGTTATTTCACATTCTGTAGCTCAATAGAACAATGACCATTGGACGCAGTGGTCATAGTACAAGAATGGTTATTCTCATTCATCAATGGAAACCTGCACTGGTACAGATAATGGAAAAGGTATAAGTAATGTTTTCATTTGAAGTATGAGCAGTTAGCTTCACCTGTAAAGAACCCAGCTGTCAAAACAGGTGTCTATATTCAGGTGTTAGAAAAATTAACATTAATAACATTATATTATAAGATGTCTGTAATTGCTTGGACTCTTTGATGAAGAAAGTAAACATTACTGAGCATTTCATTATCACCTCTTACTTTTTCTGGCTGCGTGGGTAGCGATCAAAGGACTATAATTTATTTATTTTTAATGAAGGGGATAACAGAACCGACAGGCCATGTAAGCGAGAAGACTGTTAGACCTCCATGCCATGCTAACTGATGTATATAAGATGATGTGGAAGGTTTTTTTGTTTGTTTTTAAGGCTAGACAAAGAAATTATTATTAAAAAACAGATATAAGCATGTCAACAAGTAGGTCTCAAACATGAAGTAAGGAAGAAGCATAAAAAAGAGAAGGGAGAAAGATCGCTTCCTGTACGACGTCACTATGGAACTATTATTCATATATTTTTATTTCTTTAATATATTTTTATTGTTGATAGTATTACAGATATCTCCCATTTTTCTCTCTTTCCCTCCTCCCCCAACCCCTGCCCATTCCCCGGGTCTTCACTACCTAGTGCCCGTGTCCATGGGTTGTGCATATAAGTGTATAAGTTCTTTGGTTTATCTCTTTTCATCCCCCCAACCCATCGAGGTGTGTCAGTCTGTTCCATGCCTTCCTGCTTCGGGTCTTATTTTGTTGGTCAATTCATTTTGTTAATTAGATCCCACGAATAAGTGAGATCATGTGATGTTTGTCTTTCTCAGTTTGGCTTATTTCACTTAGCATAATATTTCCATATTCATATATTTTTTTAAGTAATGGGTTATCACTTACGTCAAACCCAAAACAGGGAAGGTGTATCCCTTGGAGTGAGTCTCTGTATGTCCTTTTTTACCTCAGACATGTGACACATCTCCTTGACCTTCCCGAGCAGTGAGTGGAAGCAGTTCACACGGTGCCCAGGAGGGTGTGGCAGGACGTGCCATCACTTGTTTGTGGTGGACCAGCATCTTCTGGTTCTAAGTCTCTGTCACATCACAGATGTTTCCATTTGCTTTACTACCAAATCAAAAGTTGGGATCAGAAAGTGCTAATTAGATAAATGCTCACTTTGAATCTCACTATTTCTTGTGCCTTGTTGGTAGGTATAGTTATGATAGAAACAATAGTAGTTTTAATTGCTGTCCATCACAGAGCCCACAGGTATATTTAGGTAATGAAGGCTATGCTATAATTGTATTCAGTGAGGTTGTAAACGTGTGTTACTTTTGGTGGTTTTTTGTCTTTTTTTAATTAAAAAATGTTTGAGGTCATTGTAGAGTCACATGTAGTTATAAGAAATAGCACCAAGAGAGCACATGTACATCCTTTACCCAGTCTCCCCCAATGGTGACATTTTGTAAAACTAGTACAAGATCACAATCAGTATATTACACTGATACAAGTGACCTGTCTTGTTCAGATTTCCCCCGTTTTACGCGCGCGTGTGTGTGTGTGTGTGTGTTTAGTTTTATGCAATTTTACTACATATATAGGTTCATGTATGGACTACTATAGTCAAGATACTGACCATTCACAACACCACAATGATCTCTCCTGCTGCCCTTTTATAATCACACCAATTTCCCTCCTGCCCCACATCCCTCCAAAAGCATTTCCCCCTACCCACCTTCCTGCCCGAGCTGCTGGCACTCACTGATCTGTTCTTCATTTCTCTAATTGCCCCCTTTCAGGAGTATCATGTAAAGTATGTAAATAGACAGCATAACCTTTTGAGATTGAATTTTTTCACTCAGCACAATTCCCTGGAGATTCATGAAAATTGTTGCATGTATCAACAATTGTATTGCTTTTTAATTGCTCAGTAGTATTCCATGGTATGGATAGACCACAGTTTGACCTAACATTTCACTTTCGAAGGACATCTGGATTTCAGTTTGGGCTACTGTGAGTAAAGCTACTCTGAACATTCGTGTACAGGTTTTTTGTGAACGTAAGTTTTTATTTCTCTGGGACAAATGCCCAAGAGTACATGCTCAGTTTAAAACAAACTGCCAAACTGTTTCCGGAGTGGCTGTCCCATTTTACATTCTCACCAGCAATGCAGGAGTGACCCTATTACCTCAACAGTACTTGGTGTTTCCAGTATCTTTTATTTAGCCACTCTGGTATCTGTATATTGAATTTAATCTAAAAGTTTTAAATTTTTAGTAGTTTTTCACTTTTTCCCACTTTAGGGCATATCCCATGAGCTTGCCAATGTAAGAAACTTCCAAACCCATAGAGAATTTTTATAAGAGTTTATTTGAGCCTAAACCAGGGGTGGGCAAACTTTTTGACTCGAGGGCCACAATAACTGGACGGAGGGCCGGAACAAAAGCATGGATGGAGTGTTTGTGTGAACTAATATAAATTCAAAGTAAACATCATTACATAAAAGGGTACGGTCTTTTTTTTTTTTAGTTTTATTCATTTCAAACGGGCCGGATCTGGCCCGGGCCGTAGTTTGCTTACAGCTGGCCTAAACAGACAATTTCGGGGATGCAAGACCTAAAATGCTCCAGAGAAAACCAGTTCTTCAGTTTCTTCTATGTATTTGAAATTAAGGAGGGAATGTTAGAAAGATTAATCACATGATGGTGGGAGAAAGCAAGTCGGGGACTGGATTACAAGATTATGTGCTTTCTTGGGGGTGGTTACTCTTTAAAGGGATATTACTTTTGGCGTTTTCAAAGTGTGTTAACCTCGATGCACAAGAATGGACAGGGTTTGCTTAAAAACCTTCCACTAACGCATTATAGGCTGGGGTATGACTACCCACTGTGACCTGAGCAGGTAGGAATTTATGGTTTATTACAGCACCCCTTTTTCATCCACAAGCTATTGGTTAAGAGAACTGTAGGAAAACTGTAATCAACCATCAAATATTTAAAAACCTAAGAAGAGGTTGTTTAGGTGAAGGGACCGCTGACCTTTGGGAAGAATAGGAAGCCGGGGTGCTCACCTGCTACCCATCCCAGTGGGTGAAAATTGGGTGGACATACTTGCCTTTCTGTGCAGCTTTGGGCAAGACAATCCACCCACAAAGGAGCTATTTCCCTGTGTGTGGAGAAACTTAGTCAGAAAATTGTTCTAAGCAATTGGTGAATGGCTATACTAAGAAATTAGATTAAATTTAAAATTGTAGCAATATGGAAACATTAGTGACAAAATAGTAAAATCATCATTCTAATAAAGAAAAGTATTATCCCATTATGTCATACATTTTAAACTTACACAGTGTCAATTATATCTCAGTAAAACTAAACAAATAAATAAAATAGAAAAGTGTTATTCCTTCCAAGTGTATTGATTGCCAACTCTCTACTGGGCGTCCCAGCTTTGGAGCTAGGCATCCTGAAATCTACATACATTTATCATTATCCACATAGACCGAAATAATGTCTGACACAGATAGGTACTACTTTTTGGAAGTATGTAGATGTGATTTTTTTAACTGACAGAAGTTCTTTATTCACATTTCCTTAGGTTTCTACCTGATGTAATTATTCTTTTCCAGGACCCCATCCAGACTAGCACATTACGTTGAGTAGGCACGCCTTCTTAGTCACCTCTTGGCTGTGACAGTTTCTCAGATTTCCCTCGTTTTTGATGACCTTGACAGTTTTGATAATCTCTGGTGAGGTATTTTGTAGCATCTCCTTCTTTGGAATTTATCTGATTGATTACTCATGATTAGACTGGGGTTATGGGTTCTTGGAAGGAAGATCACAGAGATAAAGTGCGATTTTCATCACATTAGATCAACATGACCTATCGCTGTTGATATTGGCCTTGGTCGTCTGGCTGAGGTAGTTTGTGTCAAGTTTCCACTGTAAAGTTACACTTTTTCCCTCTTTCCATCCTGAAATCTTTGGAAGGAAGTCACTATGTATAACCCGTACCTAAGAATTGAGGAGAGTTTTTTTGTTTTGTTTTACATTTTTTTATTGATTTATTTTTAGAGGGGGGGGGTGGTGGAGAGAAAGAGGTCAACTTGAGGTTCCACTTATTCATGCATTCATTGGTTGACTCACATATGTGACCAGGGATTGAACCTGCAACATTGGCGTATTGAGACAGCACTCTAACCAACCGAGTTATCTGGCCAGGGCCTAGAAATGAGGAGTTCTGATCCCTCTCTATGACAGTGGAGTAATTACTTGGAATTCTAATGCATGGGAGACTTATTTCTTCTCCCCCCACTTATTTACTCAAAAAAATATATTTATTCATATATATATATATATATATATATATATATATATATATATATATGTATATATGTATATATATATCAGTATGGACTCATGAATATTTAATTTGTACTTAGGTTTAAAGTCCAGTGCTATTTTATTTATTTTGTTGCTCAAACTGTTTCAGCTTTTGCCGTTGAAGCGCTTTCAGTTGAATCCCTTTTCTCTTTGACATAGTCCCATCATTGGGTTTTTGGTTTTGTTTTTTGTTTTGTTTTAAGTACTTTCTTACTTTTTGGCACTAAAAGATGTTCCAGTCTCATCTTGTGTATTTCCTACCCCACTCCTAGAAACAACCATTTCTGCAAGGAACTCAGGTTCCTTTTATCAGAGAATGGTTTTAGATACTGCGAAATAAAAGAAGATTAAGAAAATACAAGTTCATTTTAAAGCATTATAGAGTTCATACCAGCTTCAGTGACCATGGTCAGATAGAGGCTTTAAGTAGGAATGCTCTGTTTTGCAATGTTTAATATGTAGCTCCGATCACCGGGAGGAATTTTCTGCTGCCCAAGGAAAAGATCCTTCTAAAATTGTTCCAAAGATAGAGCTTTCTTTAGGTATTGTACTAATTTAGTATTTCTTGTCACTCAGACATTTTTCATTATCGCCCCTGACCTAACTCTCTTTCCTGGGATGACACTTTTATCATTTACTGTCATTATGAAGCATTTCTGCAGGAGGTAGTGTAAGAATTTCTTCTGTCAGCCTCAGCGACTCTCTGGGCCATTCCAGGTCTCTAGGTGGGTTTCTCTCCTCCTCCATCTCCTCTACTGGTTCCTACCTACCTGCTGTCTAGCACTTCAGCTCTCCACCAGCTCTAGAGCCACAGCTAGCAACTTCCTGCGTGATCAGCACGTTGTTGCTGCTACTTCCAGCTCTAGAATCACTCTGTGTGGGCGACCAGCTGAATCAGCAAACTGGGTGCCTCATTCCTGCCATTTGATGCATCTAAGCAACTGGTCAGACCCTGACATATTTGTTGATGTTCTGCTTGCTAGAAGTAGCAAAATCAGGCCCTGCCTTGGCAACACTTCTGCCTTTGATTGACAGGTTCTAAGTTACATCAAAGAAACTCAAGATGCATAGGGTTTAGTTCCCACCTCTGGGAGTTTAGAACGGCCCATTAAAAGCAATTGAAATCCTTCATATTCATCAATAGAGCTGGAAAGAACTCAATAGGAAGAGAGAAATAAAAAATGTATGAAAGAAGTGGAGGATAACAGCTTAGCCACATAATCCTAAAATTTCATTTTGGAATGAAATAATAATATCTGTGAATGTAGGATGTACAAAAACACATTTTTATCTTTTAAGTTAATGTTCTATCTTTTAAAAGAATTCAAAGTCCCCAAATTTCTGGATACATTACTTGATAATAAGTATTAGAACTATAAAATGTTATACTATAGACTACAACTATTGAGCTCCGATTTAAAAGGGAAATTTCATTAGTAGATGCTGAAAAGTGGTTATGTATGGTTGAGGTGCACTTTAAAGAGTTTTGAAATCTTAGTGCAAATATACATTCCATACATCAACAAGTTAAATAAATAAAACTAATCAGGTTTTACTTTTTTCTGTGCTATTGGCTTCTCTAGTGCATAAAGTTGTGTTATTTCTGAATATTTTTATTTCTATGATGTTACATAGTTTTTCATAGATTCATTTCTGCTTTATATTTGAAACAATATTCAACAGATTTACTTGAGTGCCTATGCTAGATGGACATTTTTAGAGGATAACCATTGCAAATAAATGCTCATGGATAGTGGGATTATTAAACAGTAAGTGTTTAAGAATGATAGTACTAAGGGCTTAATAGTTCTTGAAACTTAAATAAAAAATGGTTGTACTAATGCCAGCACATATGAATGCTATATGTGGTTATGAGCTTCTGTGCAGCATTAAGACTCTAAGAGGCTGTGGACAAATTCTCAAGAGAGGATGGGCCAAGTGAAGTCTGGGTACTCCACCACCACCCAGCACAAAAGCCCTACTGACTGTCTCAGCTTCTCCCAACCTGGCACATTTAAGGGCTGGGTTAGAAGATAATGAGTTCCCCAAATAGCTTCTTGCTCAGTGGTGAATGAAATAGAATACTTGCTCGTGGGCGGGGGGGGGGGGGGGGGGGGGGGGGAAACCCCCCTTTTGGGAGATCTAATCCAACCTAGTTATGAACTGCTAGGGCCTAAGAGCAATGGCAGATCTGTTTGGCAGTGGCCGGCCTTGGTGTGGTGCGTATGTAAGAGTGGTCCCTGGTGTGCAAGGATTAGCATTCACAGCCTTGGTTGAGAAAGGCCCTGAAGGCCTTGCACAGTGTGTGGTGAATGGAGACTTTGCGGGGTAAGAAATTGCCTTGTGCTTGCTGGATGCAGCTCACACCATCACTACGCGACATGTCAAGGCAGCTTCATCATTGTGAGATCTCCCATAAACAATAACTCTTGTAAAGTGTTAATGTTTTTCTTATTTTATTTTATTAATATATTTTTATTGATTTCAGAGAGGAAGGGAAAGGGAGAAAGAGAGAAACATCAATGATGAGAGAGACTCACTGATCAGCTGTCTTCTGCACAGCCCCACACTGGGGATCAAGCCCACAACCCGGGCATGTGCCCTGACCGGGAATCGAACCCTGACCTCCTGGTTCCCAAGTCGATGCTCATCCACTGAGCCATGCCTGCCGGGCTGTTTTTCTTATTTTAAAAAGGTCATTAATAATAACTTAATGAATTTCAGTGAAGATTGAAAAAGCAGCTTTGAATTATTTGAGTTTCTTCATGGAAAACGCAACAAAAATGTGATTTGGTGGAAGGCAAGGACATGTGCAGATATTTCCAATCTTTATAAATTTGGGAAATTTAAAGGTCTTAAATGGATCTTACTCATACATGAGGATTTTGGCATATTGAATCTTATGTTTTGAATGCAGAATACACTCATCTATTCTACTTTGTTCTACTACAGTGAAAACCATTGCTAGTGTATTGGTTTTCTTGGCCAATTATCTTATGCATATTGAGGTTTATAAAGGCCTGAAAACATGAATACTACATACAGAAACTGGGGGATGTTTCTCTTAAGTGCAATGTCTTTGAAGCGAATTTCAGCCCATCTACTTAATTGTGATAGAAAATACTAATATTCAGGTGATTCATAGATACAATATTTTTTATTTTTTCTGTTCTGCATTATGTGGTACTCATCTTCAGACTTCAAGAACTGTGATCTTCTGTTTCAGTAATTAAATGTTTCTTATATATTATACACAAAATGAAGTATTTGCAATGAAAAAACTTTGAACTGTATATTCAGACGCATTAATATGAACAGTATTGTTCCTGTTCCAAACAGAATAGCAGTTCAGCTATATGATATCATGACCTTGCATAGCAATACCTAACACATTCTTTCAATTAATTGAAGGTTGGTTTTTTCCATGGTTTTATTCAACTCTATGAACTTTTTGAGGTCATTCATCATAGTGACAGGTAAACACTTTTTAAGTGCACTATTTAAACTCTAAGCACATTGTCAACAGAGGCTTAGGGGGTAGTGTTTACATTCTGGAGGGCTCCACCCTCAGTCTGTCTAGCTACACTAAGGGTAGAATACTGGTGGCTGCTCCTTAGCAAAGACTGCTGCTCACACAAAAGCTGAGTCACATGGCCAAGCCAGTACTGTGGGGATTTCCAATGCGGAAGACCCTGGGGGTTATAGCCTCCCCTGTGGACCTTCCCACCCACCTCCTAACTTGCACACCTGGCAGGGTAGGGGAAATAGCATAAATGCGAATAGAGACTGGAATTGCCTCTCTCTCCTCCTTATTAAAGTGTTCAAAAAATGTTTGCTATCATTATGAGAAATAATATTGTCCTGTGATATGAAGTGATGTGGGTGAGGGTATCAAGGTTACCTTGGAGTGACTAGTCAGGGAAAGCCTAGGAAGGAGCCCTTTGGGATAGGGCCTAAGTGGAAAGATGGAGCCAGCCATGAAAAGTTCTGAAAGACACAATTTCCAGGCAAAGAAATGAACTATTGTAAAGAAAAGGATGAATTTGGTGTGTTCCAACAGCAGAAAGGAAGGTGGCATGGCCGGGGCTTGTGAACCCAGGAGCCAAGATAGAAGCTGAGTACAGAGAGGAGGCAAGCAGCTTCATTCCAATATGATGAGAAGCCTTCGAGGTTTCAAGCATGGGATGGATGTGAGCTGATCTGTAAAGATCCCTCGGGCTACTCTAGAGCAAATGAAATGAGGCGTAAGAGTAGGAACAGGAAATGAGTTAGAAGGCCATTTCAGGAATCCAGACAGGTAAGACTGGTGACCTGGGTCAGAGTGCTATTGAGGAAGTGGTCAAAAGTAGGAAGATTCAAGATCTGTTTTAAAGATAGAGGTCACACTACTTGCTAATGACTGGATGTGGGATGATAGAAAGAGGGGAATCAAGGATGATTATGAGGTTGTTGGTTTGATGGTCGTGTCAGTTACTGAGGCGGGGAGACTTGGAGGTTTAGCAGTGGAAGTCTGGAGTTCCAGTATGCCCTTGTTGAGGTAGAGGTGCCCATTAAACACTGAGCTGGAGAAATCAGATTGGATATAAGCTTGCAGAGGATGAGAGAGATCAGAACAGGAAAGCTAGGTACTGGCCCGGAAAGGAGTTATCTTCTTTACACAAAACCACCATAAGATAGGCAACATCCAGCTGTTAGAAGTACAAAATAATGAAAGTCACTTTTTAAAATTTAAGAGTTATTTCACTTAATGTAATAGGTAAGCCCGTGGAACAGAAAAGAAAACCCCAAGTGTATACAGGAACTTAGTAAATAATGTATATATTTCAAAGCAGTAGAGAAAGATTAACCACACAATAAATGGTGTGAGGGCAAACCGGCTAGCGGAGTGTATCCTTCATTTCTGACTGGTTCTTTTTTATGCTGTTGAGGTCCGCACTAAGTTCCTTGATATCCTTATAACCAGTGTTTTGAACTCTGCATCTAGTAGATTGCATGTCTCCATTTTGTTTATTTCTTTTTCCTGAATTTTATTCTGGTCTTTCATTTGGGACATGTTTTTTGGTCTCCATTCTGGCAGCCTCCCTGTGTTTGTTTCTATGTATTAAGTAGAGCTGCTACATCTCCCAGGCTTGGTGGAGTGGGTATCCTGTAGGGTCCAGCGGCACAGCCTCCCCTATCATCCCAGCTGGGTACTCAAGATGCGCCCCCCATTGGGCTGTACACCCTCCTGTTGAGTTGAGTCTTGATGTCTGTTGGCACATCAATGAGAGGGATTTACCCAGGCCCATCAGCTACAGGGATTGGCTGTGACCACGAACACCGATCTCCCACCACCTTGGAGGACCAGCCGTGCAGGGGCTCACCACATAGAGCAGGACTTACTTCAGCTGAACACTGGTGCATCCTGATTCTGCCTCTTGAGTGTGTTGCTTGTGGAGGTGGTTGGGTGGTGGTGCTTTGACTTGTTCTGGAACTGTCCACTGAGTGTGCTGGCTCCAGGGCCTCCTGGGAGGTGCAGGCCAAGGTCAGCCACTGCCTGTGTTCTGCCTGGGGCCACCAGGCATAGCTACAAAGTGTTCTGCCGATAGCTGCTGCTTGTGCGGGGCCTGGGGCCACTTAGTGAGAGGTATGGGGCTTGCTGAGGCGGATGCTGCTTGATTGAGAGATTTTAGGACAATCTGAAGCATGAACCAAGACAGCCACAGCTTGGGTGGACCCAAAAGTTGGGTGGGACGGGGTCTCAGGTAATCACTAGGATGGGGCAAACAGCATTAGCCAGGTTGATGCAGTCTCCGGTATGGAGCCCCTCTGCTGGTTCTGTTGGGGGATGGCTCATCAAAGGAACAATAGCTTCTGCCAGCACTTCTGTCTGGGAGAAAGCTGCCCCTCCAGCTCTCGTCTTGATGCCAAACAGTTGAGAGTGGACAGATGTAGGATAGATGATAATCGTTGTAAAACAAAGACCTATAGGCAGCAAGTTCCCTGTATGTCCTGACCAAGTGGGAAGATGAGGCTGGGTAAGAAGCTGGGAAGAATGTCAGCTGGTGTGGATGCATTCCTACGGACTGAGGTAGGTGGGCTGGAAATGGAGCAGATTCATCCCTGAGAACCTTCTATCTGATAAAGAGGTGTCTTCTGAAGGTGACCCCTGAAGGTTTAGTCTCATCTGGAATAAAAAAAAAAAGACCCCGAGTAGCTGCAGTGATCCTAAGAAAGAAGAACAAAGTAGGAGGGATCTCAATACCAGATATCACGCTGTATTTCAAAGCCACTATTCTCAAAACTGCCTGGTACTGGCACAAGAACAGACATATAGACCAATGGAATAGAATAGAGAACCCAGAAATGGACCCAAACCACTATGCTCAATATCTGACAAAGGAGGCAAGAGCATACAATGGAGTCAAGACAGTCTCTTCAATAAATGGTGTTGGGAAAATTGGACAGATACATGCAAAAAAATGAAACTAGACCACCAACTTACACCATACACAAGAATAAACCCAAAATGGATAAAGGACTTAAATGTAAGACGGGAAACCATAAAAATCTTAGAGGAATCCACAGGCTGCAAAATCTCAGACATGCCGAAGCAATATCTTCACCGATAACAGCTCCTATGGCAATGGAAACTAAGGAGAAAATAAACAAATGGGACTACATCAAAATGGAATGACTTCATTTTAAAATATCTTAAAACAATTTAATATTTCTCAATGATATTGTTTCTAGAACTGGTATTCTTAGGATTGCAGAAGAATTTACAAAATTACCATTGATACTTAGAAAAGAAAAAAGCCTTGTGTACCTATGCCTTTTGCTGAGGTAGTTTGTGTTTTAGAATATACGCCTGTACTTTACAAATCCAAATGATATAAGCATTGCATTAGACAGGACTGGTTTCTAGGCCAGTTAGTCAGCTTGGAGTGTGAAACCCTGATTCAGAAGCAAGTCATCTAAGAATGATTAAACAAGCCGTTTCTTGTTGGGTCAGTAGGCCCAATACAGTAGTGCCTTTACCCATACGTTCATTTACTCTAAACTGGCTTCCTCATTGGAACTGCAGAAGCCTGAAGATTATGTGAGTGCCTGTCCTCTCAATCCTCCCAAGATTGTATATACCTAATGCCATTCTAGATGCACAGGTGGGTTCTTATCCATTACGTTCATTACAGCCTTAGAGTTTGGGTGTTTAATTCCTTCATGAAACCCTGGTTGAGAAAGGCTGTGATGACTCCGGTTCGTCCAACGTACTATTTGGTGATGCCGAGGAAGCCATGGGACACTGTAACTTACCTATGGCACTTCCAACATGCGTCCCCTATGGTTGGTGCCTTGCTCTTTACTCTGCACTCAGTTACAGACACTTGTCTCTTCAGGTTTCACTGATGAGTAGGCATAGAAAAATGGGAATACCAAATCATTTGAGGGTAAGTTGGGGAATAAATTAGAGGAAATAAGACCACATTTTGCCCAGAGCTGCTGACTTGATTTGACACAATCTGAGTAATTTTCTTCGCTAAGATTACTCTCTCCCACCCTCTCTCCCTCCTTTCCTTCATTTATTTTGTTCTAATTTGGAACTTCACTAGTATGTTAATATTTTCTTCCTACTCCTACATTGTACAATTCAGAGGTGTCACTTTGTGAATTACCTATGTAAAGCATTTTTTTGAATGTATCTTTATTGTTGGAAGTATTACATATGTCCCCTTTGTGTTTTTTTCCCCATTGACCCCCTGCACCCTGCCCCTACCCCTCCCAGGCCTTCACCACACTATTGTCTGTGTCCGTGGGCTATGCATATAAGTTCTCAGGTTAATTTCTTCTGAAATTCATCAGTCTGTTCCATGCTTCTATGTCTCTGGATCTGTTTTGTTCATTAGTTTATTTTGTTCATTAGAGTCCACATGAGTGAGACCATGTGATACTTACCTTTCTCTTACTGGCTTATCTGGCTTATTTCGCTTAGCATAATACTCTCCAAATCCATCCATGCTGTTGCAGACGGTAAGAGTTTCTTCTTTTTTACAGCTGAGTAGTATCCCATTGTGCAAATATACCACAGCTTTTTTATCCACTCATCTGCTGATGGGCACTTAAGGTTGTTTGGCTGTTGGGTCTAATTAGCATATTATGCTTTTATTATTATAGATAATTTATATACTGTAAAAATCACCTTTTTTATTGTGGCAAAATACACATATCATAAAATGTACCATTTTAACCATTTTAAGGGTATCGATTCACATGTAAAAGAACTTAGTTGACCCCCACTGTTACCAAACAGGGACCGGCCTGGAGTGGGATTTCCTATAGTATGTGGGTTCTTGACTCCGTGTAGGAAAGATGTCACAGCAAGAGTTCACGTGATTTTGAGAATAAGTTTATTAAACCTGGGGACAGTGAAAAAAAGAAAGGACTTGGGGTAGAAGCAGTAAGGGACAGCGAGGCGGTGCTCTGCTTTGGCTCGCTAGAAATGTTATAGGAAAGAAGTGAGCCTAGGCAGGGCTGCTCTCAGCTCACTGGGAAGTCAGAGAAAAAGGGGGTCTTGGAGACAGGATCAGGGGGTAAACCTGGATGAGCTGCCACTGCCAACTGCTCCCCTGATTGCAAGTCTCGTAGAGACCCTTAGAGTTTAGAACAGGGGTCCTCCAACTTTTTAAACAGGGGGCCAGTTCACTGTCCCTCAGACCGTTGGAGGGCCGGACTATAGTTTAAAACAAAACTATGAACAAATTCCTATGCACATTGCACATATCTTATTTTGAAGTAAAAAAACAAAACTTCAAAAAAAAAAAGGCTCTCCTAACTTCAAAAAAAAAAAGGCCCTACTAACTGCAAAATAAAATAAAAAAATAGACCTCCTAACTTCAAAAAAAAATAAATCCTAACTTGTTCTTACCTTCGTCTTCAGGCAGCAGCAGGCTCTGCACAGGCAAACTCGTGACTCCTCCGATCACACCCGAGACTGAGAGGAGGAGGAGGAGAGAAAGAGAGAGAGAGAGAGAGAGAGAGAGTCGGAGAGTGCGGCGCACATTCCACACATGTGCACTGTGGGCCCGGGACGAGTCGGCTGCTAAGCAACAGGCAGTGGCAGCAAAAACACCTGGCGGGCCAGATAAATGTTTTCGGCGGGCCACATGTGGCCCGCAGGCCGTAGTTTGAGGACCCCTGGTTTAGAAGGAAGTAAAAAGTTAATGCCTAGAAGGGCATAGGCGTGCTCTAGAACAGCGGTCGCCAACCAGTGGTCTGTGGACCACTGATGGTCCGTGAGGTCTGAAAGGTTGGCAACCACTGCTCTAGAAAGAGCCCACACTGGGTCTTTGTCTTTGGGGATTTTTTTTTTTCTGTAGATGAGAATCTAAGAGGGTTTCAGCAGAATATTCATCAGCTTTCCAGGTGTGTTTTTAATGTGCTGGTACATCAAAATGATGTATAGGGAAGTTTGGGATTATTTTTTGGTCTGCTTTACTATTTTACTTTTATCTTGGGTCTGTCTGACTTTAATGGGTTTTTGTTATTTGTTCCCCTAACTGCATCTGTTCTTGAGTTTGGCTGGCACAAATGGTTTTAACTGGGTCTCTGTCCTCTATCTCCCGGCCAGGATGATTTAAGCTCTGTATTCTCTGGTAAGGGGGTGAGGTGTATAAACTATTTGCCCTCAAGTGTCCTTGCTTAGGGAAGATAAGATCTTGCAACTCACTAGCTGGGAGTAAGTTGTTCAAATTGTTTGATTTGTTTAATTTTCTTGTGTCAGTTTCCCTACTCCACTTGCCTAGGAATTTTCCTCACTTCTTACTGTCCTGCCACACTACCTCACAATATACACAAAAATTACCTCAAAACTAATCATACTCCTAAATGTAAGAACCAAAACTCTCAGAAGACAACAGGAATATATCTTCATAACTTTATGTATTAGGCAGTGGTTCCTTACATATAACAACAAAAAGCATAACACAACAAAAGAAAAATACATAAATGGGACTTCATCAAAATTAAAACCTTTTGCACTTCAAAGGACATCATCAAGAAAGTAAAAAGACAACCCTGGGAATAGGAGAGATTTATTTGGAAATCACATATCTGATAGGAAATTCATATTCAGAATATATAAAGAACTCATACAAGTCAACATAAAAGAATAACTTAAATAAATGGTCAAAGGATTTGAATAGACATTTCTCCAAAGAAGATATACGAATGACCAAGAAGCACATGATAATCAACATCATTGGTCATTAGGGAAATGCAGACAAACCCACAGTGGGATACCACTTCACACCCACGAGGATGGCTATAATAAAAAAGACAGAAAACAAATGTTCGCAAGGATATGGAGAAATTGGAATCCTCATACTCAGCTAGTGGGAATGTAAAATAGTGCAGCCACTTTGGAAAAGAAGTTTAGCAGTTTCTCAAAAGGTTAAGCATAGTTACCATACAACCCAGCATTTGCATTCCTAGGAATATACTCATAAGAATTGGAAACATGTTCACAAAGCTTCCACACAGATGTTCATAGCAGCATTATTCATACAAGCAAAAAAAGTAGAAACAATTCAAATGTGCATCCGCTAATAGATGGATAACTAAAATGTGATATATCCATATAATGGAATATGATTCAGCAGCAAAAGGGAGTAAAGTACTGACACATGCAATAACATGGATAAACCTTGAAAACATGCTAAGTGAAAGCAGCCAGACACAGAAGGCCACACATTATACGATTCCATTTATGTGACATATGCAGAATATGCAAGTCCATAGAGAAAGAAAGATTAATTGCTTCCAGAAACTCAGGGGAGGAAGATTGAGGAGGCTGATAGACAATAGGGCAGTGAAGGACTGGGGCTGGCGGTGACGCCTGGCTAGAAAGGGTCAGTGGGGGGAAAAAGGAGACATATGTAATACTTTCAACAATAAATATTTTTTAAAAATAGATAAGGTTTTTGGGGGGAGGTGATGAAAATATTCTGGAACAAGATAGTGCTGATGACTACAGAACATTGTGAATTTACTTAATGCCACTGAATTGATACCCTTAAAATGGTTAAAATGGTAAATTTTGTGATATGTGTATTTTGCCACTATAAAAAAGGTGATTTTTACAGTAAATAAATTATCTACAAGAATAAAAGCATAATATGCTAATTAGACCCAACAGCCAAACAACCTTCCAGGCGTCATTTCGGACGTCCTTCCAGACTAAGCCGTGGCGGTGGGGGCTGAGGTAGACGCGGTTGGGAGTGATCAGGCAGGCAGGCGAGCAGTTAGGGGCGATCAGACAGGCAAGCAGAATGGTTAGGGGTGATCAAGCAAGCAGGCAAGCAGTTAGGGGCGATCAGGCAAGAGAGTGGTTAGGGGCAATGAGGCAGGCAGGCAAGTGGTTAGGGGTGATCAGGCAGGCAGGTAGGCGAGCGGTTAGGAGCCAGCAGTCCTGGATTGTGAGAGGGATGTCCGACTACCAGTTTAGGCCTGATCCCACATGGGCCTAAACCAGCAGTCTGACATCCCCCAAGGGGTCCCGGATTGCGAGAGGGTTCAGGCTGAGGGACCCCCTCCACCCCACCCCCACAGTGCACAAATTTCGTGCACTGGGCCTGTAGTGTCTCAGTAAAGCTGTTATAAAAATAAAAGGCATAACAGCATGGATTAATTACCAACAAACTGTACTGAAGAGGGAAAGCCAATCCCAAAGGTTGTATACTGGAAAATTCCATTTTTACAACATTTGAAATGACATAATTGTAGAAATGGAGGACAGACTAGTGGTTTCTAGATGTTTGATATGGGGGTTGGGGAGATGGAAGGAGGTGGATTGTAAAAAAGTAGCAGGAGGGATCCTTTTGCTGATGGAACCCTTCAGTATCTAGACTGTAATGGTGGCTATAGGACAGCAATTTTCAACCTTTTTCATTTAATGGCAGATAAACTAATTACTACAATCCTGAGGCACACCAAAAAATTGTATTTTTTGCTGATCTGACAAAAAAAATTGGTATAATTTCGATTCATTTACACCAGGTGGCTATTGTTGGCTGTTGTATTTTTCTATTTGACAGTCTAAGGAAAAGAGGTCAGTGCCCCTGACTAAATAGTCAGGTATCAAATGTTTAAAACCTCTTGCAGCGTAGCCAGTGTGGCTCAGTGGTTGAGCATCAACCAAGAGGTTGCCAGTTCAATTCCAAGTCAGGGTACATGCCTGGGTTGCGACTCGATCCCCACACACACACGTGAAATTGGTGAAATCTGAATAATATTGGTGGACTGTATCAGTATCAATATGCTGGTTGAGAAACTGTACTGTTTGCTAGAATAAAGTACAGTATTGGGGGAAAACGGGCAACGTGTACACAGGGTCTCTCTAATATATCTTACAACTGCGCATGAATCTCAGATATTGTAATTACCTATTTTCTCAATTGATATTTCAGTTAATAAAAATGTGTAATAATAACTATCTTCGAAAACTTGTTCCAGCCACATGTAAAATGCACTCTTCCTGCTCTTGATGGGCACAGTGGTCGTGTTATCTTCATGAGCAATAACCAGAACCAAAGTCCAGGATGGCACGTAGGCCAGCACTTTCACTTGTGTCTTCCTTAAAGATGGAGCCTGCAGCAGGTGGTTTGTTTCGCTTTGGTTTGGTTCCCTACAGCAATGCGGTATTTTCCCAAAAGAGAGAAGGTATCGGGGTAGAAAAGGCCTGTCTCGGACTTTTTGGAATCCTTTTAGTTAAGTCACTTTTAAGCAAAGAAAGATTTTTATTTCTTTCTGTTCCCTGATATTACAAAGTGTACATGTCACACTCTTATTTTTAGCAAAGAGAAAATACAACTTTTAAAAGAATAAAAACCACATTTCTGGGTAGTAGAAACGTCCTCTTAACATCCCATCAAGTGAAAAAGATAAACAGCAGGATTAACTGTTTACTTTAGGAGCTCCTCTGGTTGTTTTTCAGGAGAGGAACACAATGTCCCGTGGATCAGTTTCCTGTCTGCCCTGTGGGTGGGTGGAGCTGGGAAAGGCCCTCCGCCCACTCCACTCTCTGCCTTCTCTCCTCCTCTTCTTCCTCTCCCTCCCTCTTTCCAGTGAATCTTTCCTCTCTCATGTTCATGTTCAAACTCCCCTCTTCCCCCCATTCTCCCTTTCCCTTTTTCTCTCTCGCTTTTCCCCCCTCACTTCATCTAATTTCTTCCTTAAATTGAGGCTTAGTAAGATTTTATAAACATGGAGCAAGGCTGCTTAAGCTGACACTGACCTAGAATAAAATAGTGGGACTGACCATGATTCCGGGAATTCTTGGTGGACTGCTAAGAACTGCTCTCTTAGCTCATGTAAACATCCCACGTGTTCACTTAAATCACTTAAATCTCCTCTTCTCCCATGTGTGCGTGCGCACACACACACATCCACACGCCTGCTGTTTCTCTTTTCTTGTGTATCTATGAAATTGAGTTAGTGGTTGAAAAGGGGAAATGAGTATTTTTTGGAAAGTTGGGGAGGAGCTTTTAAAACTTCAAAGAGATTAAATTATACCCTCACTCAAACTCCCTCTACAAATCAACAGTTTTACTTTTCATAATCCTTGTGCTTTGTTCTGTTGCTTTTACAGATTAACAATACATGTAATTTTAGAATTTTTTAAAGTATTCTATGATTAGCATGATGTGATCGTAAGCTGGTAAGAGAAGAAAAAACATTCTTAAAGACAAATATTAACTCCATAATGGACTTTTATACTTCCAACACGATAAGACGGTGACTGAATGGTGAACCTCTTATCTGTATTATTTTATGTGCTGGGAATGTGCTGTGGAACGTAGTTTCATTTGGCACTGACTTTAGCCAGCTCTTCCAACATGGTGCAGGCCTCACCCTCATGGCTCAGAAATGCATAGAATCAAAGTCCCGCCGAATGGTTCCTAATGGCTAACACAGAGGGGATTCTGCTATAATGCTGTGCCCTTGGATTTCTTTTTGTCTGCTGCCTTATTTTCCCAGCTGGGATGGGTAGGGCCTGGCTGGCTGGGAGGAGGGGCAAGCTGAAGACACTGTGTATTTTAATGATTACTCACCGCTTTACCTACCAAACACAATCGCAGTAGCTGAATGAGGAAGGCAACATGGGAAGGCCAACCACAGGCTGGTTTCACGTACCAGGCAGTTTCATTTCTGTGAGGGATGGCATGCTTTCAGCACCTTCCTCTAAGCCCCTTCACACAAGAAGATTGCCCCTATCATAAAGTGCATACACATTACGGACGCAAGCGAGCTGGCACACGAGGGAAAATCATCTCCTTGTCAATTAATTCCACTTGTAACAAAGCAATTTAAAGTGCTCTGGCTGGTACAGTCTCCGGGTCGCCAGGAGCCTACATCCCTCAGCAGCAGAGCCCAAAACAGCGCCTCTCCTGCCGGCTGCCTTTCCCTGCACCAGATGCCAAAAATCAGGAAAAGGGGAGGGGGTTTTATTTGGTTGAGGGTGTGTGTTGTAGGCAGGCGTGCAACATTGATCTTAAAGAAGTGGCATTCACTTGCCAAACTGTTATTCCAAGAATTTTGAATGGCAAACTCTGTCTCATGGAGTGAATGCAGTTATGAGGCTCTTACTCTAACCACTGACACCTACTTCCTCTCGAGAGGACATTTCTCGTTGCTGTTCTAGCGTTTATCTAAGCGAATCACGTCTAAAAGCAGCAGCGTGCCTCCCGCACGAGGCACAGGGTCCCACCCACAGTGCTCGGTGCTGCAGGGAGTTTGGAACGCCGCCTGCAGCCTGAGTCCTAGCTTGCCTGTCACTGGCAGTGGAGAGTTGCTATTAACCGAATGTACACTTCACCTTGTCCAATGGCTATTCTGCTTTCCAAAGTGGGAGCTTAATTTTATGAACACTGACTCATCACATAACTTTAAAATGCCAATTCTAGCCTTCACGTGGCTTGGCTAGCAGCTAAGTTCACAATATTTCCAAGTTCTTTAAGGACAGTGCTTGTTTGAAATGGTTGTCCTGCTGAGCATGGCCACAATGCTGTTACACTGTCTGCTCAGGGACCTCTAGTGTCTGAACTCCAGCCTCCTGTATAGATAGGTGATTATCTAATCTTCCTTAGATTAGAATAATGGAAAAGGCCTCCAGAGAATCACCCCCTGTCGTGCAGGAGAGAGGAGTGTCGGCCAGAGCTGCCGCAGTTTGTCAGTGGTGGCAGCGGGGCTGGACACCCGCCTCTCCACACCTACGTCGTTTCTGCCACCTGCTTTGAGTCCCATCCTCCGCTGGCCAGCTTGGACTTCCATGTTCCGTGTTAATCACCTCCGTCTTCGCCTGCTTCCCGGCTCAAGTCGCTTGACCAGCCTTTGGATTCCACGGCTTCTGTGATCTCTGAAATGAGCTCCACATCTGGGCTTCCTGCCCTCAAGCTCTTCTTGATTCTCCACTGCCATGTAGCTCCTAGAAATCTTAGGCCAGCATGGACTCTTCCTGTCCCTCATGCATCATCCATGACCATGTTCTTCCGTCGTGCCTTCAAATGTTTCCAACACATGCGTGCATGCCAACAGAGACCTGGAAGTGTTTCCAGTGTGTGCTTGCATGCCGACAGAGGCCCAGAGGATGGAGTTGTGTGAGGGCTGCGATCAGAGGATGGGGCGAGGGCCCACGGGATGAATTAACAAACTGGCGCTTCATCCATGGGGTGTTGGCCTGGTGCTCCTAGAACCCAGGTTTCTTAAAACAGTGGGAAATTTGAATTTTATGTAAAATCACCCAATTTTTAATATATGTTGAAATTTAACATAACATCCTCTACCTTGTCCTAAGAGTTACATTTCTGAAAGAAAAATATTATCTAACTTTTTAGTGTCACCCCATTGTTGATTCTTTGGCACCAGGAGGTCAGTGCTGACTGGCACAGATGCTGGTTATTTACCACTGCTGGTGCCCTGGTCAGGTCCACCTCCTTACACAGGCCTTTCACCATGGCCTTTACCGCTCTCACCCCCCACACAGTTGAACATCAGTAGATGCCAGTCACGCCCAACCATGAGACTCGCTCCACCAAGATGCCTCTCGATTGCTGCCCACAACCAGTCTCTTCCCTCCCCATCCCTTTTTCTTCCTTCTTTACAAATGCTTGTTGAAATTTCAATTTTCTTTCAGAAATATAATTTTTATTTTAAATTAAGAACAATAGCCTGGCTGGTGTGGCTCAGTGGTTGAGTGTCAACCAACCCATGAACCAAGAGGTCGCCTTCCGTCCGGGTGTATGCCAGGGTTGTGGGCTCGATCCCCAGAAGGATGTTCAGGAGGCAGCCAATCAATGATTCTCTCTCATCATTGATGTTTCTATCTCTCTCCCTTTCCCTTCCTCTCTGAAATCAACAAAAATTAAGTTTAAATTAATAAATTAATTAAGAAATCCCCAAATATTAGTCCTTTATCTTACTACCATTTTCCCTACCTTATCTAACCTTCTTTCAATTTCTCAAACATGGAAGAGCTCTCTCCTATCACAGGGTTTCTCTGTTGTAAATGCTTTTTCTCAACCGTTTGCTTAATAATTGGCTTCTCTTTCTTCAGGACTCAACTTAAAGGTCACCCTCTTTTAAGAAAACTTCCCTGACCACCCTGGATAGACTATCCCACCCCAGTGTTGTTTCTCAAGGCACTCCGCTTATTTCCTTCCTCACACCACCACGACTTGTGATTGCATATTTATCTGTGTTCATTCTTTTCCTGTAGAGGTACAGAGGGCAGGATTGCTCATTAGCACATACCTAGACCTCGCTGAAGGCCTATGCAAGTGGCAGTTCTACTGTACTTAACACATAATAGATGGATCGTAGATTCACTAGACACACCCAAAAGGCCAGGGTACTGCTTTAGAGCACAGTGACAAATCCGTAAGTGCCATTGTTATTAAGAATCTTGTGAAACTTATCTCATGGCTCTGCAACCTTCTATGCTATGCCTCCCTACCTCTATTACACTTCTTTGTTCTTTCCCACTTGGGTCTCTGATTAAATTATACAGTCTTTGCTTATTTTGTATGAAAAGTTTATAGGCCAATTAAATTGTTTTCAAGGGACATTAAAAGCCTATTTTTTTTTATAATTTAGCATAAATCACTTACATTCTGACCTTACTACTCTGATATTCTTGTTGAACATTTAAAAGTATCTTTTGAAAGTTATAGAGTGGGTGAAGTTCTTCTAGATAAGTGGCCTCATTATTGACTATTTACAATTTATATATAACTATATTTTAAGCTAGAGGCCCGATGCATGAAATTCATGCAAGGGTAGGCCCTCGTAGCCCCAGCTGCCTCGGGCCTTGCAGTTCCAGCTGCCTCGTGGCCCCGCTCCCCACCCACTGGCTGTTCCAGAAGGTCGTTCCGCTGTCCAGTCTAATTAGCATATTAGCTCTTTATTATATAGGACTAGAGGCCTAGTGCATGAAATTCAGGCACTTGGGGGAGGTCCCTCAGCCTTGCCTGCGCCCTCTCGCAGTTCTGGAGCCCTTGTAGGATGTCCAACTGATGGCTTAAGGGAGCAGCCTAAACCATCAGTTGGACATCCGTAGTGCTGCCACAGAGGTGGGAAAGGCTCCCGCCACCACCACTGAGCTCACCAGCCGTGAACCTAGCTTCTGGCTGAGCGGCGCTCTCCCTGTGGGAGTGCACTGACCACCAGGGGGCAGCTCCTGCATTGAGTGTCTACCCCTGGTGGTCAGTGTGTGTCATAGCAACCGGTCTTTCCACTGTTCGGTCAATTTGCATATTAGCCTTTTATCATATAGGATAGTTTGGCCTAGTGCTGGAACAAATCCTGACCTCTCTATAGATTAGATTTCGATATTCAGATTTTATGGTCATTATGCAGTTTGCCGTTGGTTCATTCCTTGTTGCCGCTTGGTGCTTCCCTTGGAGACTGGAATGCTTCTTGCTCTGGGGTGCTCTCTCAGGTCCCACTAGGCTAAACTGGTCACTCTTCTGCATCCTTGTAACTTGTTACTGTAATGTGATGCTATGGCACAAAAAAAATGTCAAAATCAGGGGCCTCCAGTTTAAGACCTGATTTTGCGACCTGCTTACTGGCTAGTCATTTAACACACTGACCCTCACTTTCCTCATCTATCAAATGGAGGTGATAATGCCCACTTTCCTCAGCTGAAGAATTAAATAGACAATATATGAGACTGCTCTAATTATCCATAATACATGGGCAACAGTAATATGTTTGATTTGAAAGGATGACCTTCTTCGTGTGCTTTTAAACCTCATTCTGCTTAGAATTTAGTTTTATGCCAAAAGCGAATTCTGTCTCTATAGTTTACAAACAGTGATCAAACAAACGCCTGCGTGTACAAATCTAGAAAGTGCATGTTTGAATTCAACTTCATTTGTCCTGATCTCTGTGTTGAATCAAAGACTGTTCCAGGAAAGAACAACTGTGAATGCTTTTTTGTAGAGTCTGCCTCCTCGTGCAGGATGCCTACGGAATGTTCGGCGAAGTGCACTCAGAGGGCGCCATCTTTAAGGACAGACGGTTGGAGGGGCAGTCCTGCCGCCTGGCGGGCATGAAGGTGCTGCAGAAGGCTATCCGAGGAAGGTGAGGACGCACTGGAACAGCATCCA
>NW_005871075.1:1530136-1531772 GCF_000147115.1 Myotis lucifugus
AAAGCATGCTAGACATTGGGTCACGTGACCCTTATGCTTCCTAAGGCTGGACCTCATTTTAGTCCTCGGAATCTCAAGCATCTGAAAAGACTAAGTGTGGTCCTGTTAACAGTTATCACTGCCTTGGCACTGACCTGACATCAACCCCATCAGGGCCATTTAGGAAGTTCTCTTCCTTGGTGTGAACTCTGCAGGTGAGCCTCCCACCTGAGTACAGGCTCTCGGGGTGGGACAGCCTTGCCATGGGCAGGTCTCCTGCTCCGCTCCGGGAGACGCTCTTCCTGCTGGAGACGGTGGGACATGGCTTCCTGTGGAAATACCGCAGCCAGGACTGGAACCCAGGGGTCTCTGACTCTGTGAAGTTCATGTTCTTCTATCATGTGTACCTGGTAACATTCAATGGAGTGTTTGTGGGTAACACTGAAAGCTTTACTACGAACTACAACATTGCCATAGGAAACCTTTTTTCCATGGGAAATGCACTGTGTATTTCAAATAATTCATTTACAAACTTTTGAAAGCCATTCCTTTTATAGTTGGTGACTAAATATCTGATGCCCTTTTTTAGCTTGGGATTAATTTCTTTATATGTTTAATGTTATTTTGGTATGCAGCCATCCAAATATTTATTTAGATTGCCTTTTCTTTTGGAAGCTATATTGCTTCAAAACAATTTATTAAATAGTGTTGTAATGCTGGGTGTTATAATTGTGATATTATCCATTGTCAGTCAGTCATCCATCTGTGGCCCAGTAAACACAAATTGTCTGTCTTTCTTTCCCCACCCCCAAAGTACTGTATTTCTTAGCAACTCACATAAACTATAACAAAATATACTTCTCATAAACCTAATACACTTACTTCCAAAAATTCAAGCTAAAATTATTCGTTATAATTATATAATTTCAATATCTAATAAAGAAAATAACTTTTTTTGCCAGTCGGAAGATAGTTGTATGTTTAGGCTAATCATGGAGTCTTAGATTTTGACCAGCAGATTTCATCTGGTCTGTGATTATAGTGATGGAAACCACTATTCCACACAATGGGTTTGAAGTGGACTGGTGACCTCAGAGCTGCTCATTCAGACAGAGCTGTTGGACCACTCTGCAGGGAGCATCGCTCTGTGACCCGCTGCATTTGGGATGGCTTGCAGAAAAATAGCCGTCATATCTTTTGTGTTTCTCTGACGTATTTGTGGAGGTGAGTGTTTATACTGACTGGGTAAAATACAAAGAGTCAGAAAAATAGTCTGGGTCTTCAGGAAAAAACTGCCATTTTCCAAACAACCCTGAAGCATGCTTGCTAAGCAGGACGTGGACCTCTGCCTGTGCTTTCCTTCTCTCTAGGGCATCCCCGCTGTGTGTTCAGTGACTTCTCTAAGGTGCACCCCTGACCTTTGCCCTCCCAAGTGGCTGTGCAGCAGTTTAGTAGGTCAGACAAGCTGAAAAGTCACCTTATTTTGGAGTCATTCTGTGTATGAACTTTATCTTTTTATTGCGAATTATTCTTTTCTTTTGCTATGATAAGGCAACATTGGGGGGCGGGGGTGAAATTTCCTGAAATATGTTAACCCTATAGACAGGGAAACTATAGCTAGCAAAATTTTTTGTGGGGAAGGTAACCTCTTTAAATT
>NW_005871075.1:1532435-1533671 GCF_000147115.1 Myotis lucifugus
AGTGACCAGTGGATTTTGAATGCATGGCTCCTCCGGGCAGCTGCGGTAGGAGCTGTGGCAGATGCCAAGAGTATAAAATAGGCCACTTCCTCCAAGAGCTCATAGACCAGCAGGAGAGCCCAGGAGGAAACCCAGAAAGACACCAACTGGCAAGTGCCTCATACAAAGAACTGTGGGCGGGTGGCCACCTTTAAGAGAGGTTTAGAGGGCGGGTTAAGATTTAGGAACCCTGCAGAGAACTCGAAAGGCCTGGGACTAGGACTAGAAAGAGGAAGGGAGGAAGGACAGCCTCTATTGTGTAAACATCCATTTGCCTCTCTTAAGAAAGTATGAAGTTAGGATAGCACTGGTGTCTGGTCAGTTTTAATGATAGAGTAAGGGGTTGGGCACTTGGGAGGAGGTTACTTTTTAGAGCAGTGGTTCTCAACCTTCCTAATGCCACGACCCTTTAATACAGTTCCTCATGTTGTGGTGACCCCCAACCATAAAATTATTTTCGTTGCTACTTCATAACTGTAATTTTGCAACTGTTATGAATCGTAATGTAATTATATATGTGTTTTCCGATGGTCTTAGGCGACCCCTGTGAAAGGGTCGTTCGACCCCCAAAGGGGTCGCGACCCACAGGTTGAGAACCGCTGTTTTAGAGATTGATCCAATAAATAGTTATTGTTTAAATATCAGCTTTCGTTTTCAAGGTAACCCATGAAATACTGATAAATTTTATACTAGAAGCCAAGCTTAGTCAACATGCCCAAACACTAACCCAATGGTCAGGGGAAAAAAGTCCCTTAGACGTCCTCCTCCCAGTCCCCAACCACTGTACCTGCGGCCTTTGCATGACGTAGACAATCAATCAATAAATATTGACGTCAATGAGAATGACTAGTGGCCAGTATTTCAGCCTGGCCTGCCAATTATTAATTAGGCTCTTAAGGGCAGGAGCTGTTTCTTGCTCACCATCGTATTTCTTGTTTGCAGACTCTGTTCTCACCCCCCTTCTTCCAGAAGAGGGCCTGAAACAGAGATGAGGGTGATTGATTACCTAAGAGTCACACAGCTGGCTAGGGGTCAAGCTCTGGTGTGACTCTGGGCTGCGGGTTCCGGGGTGTTCAGTCTCCTGTGGAGACTCACCTTCGCTCCAGCTGAGTGTGACCCCGAGTGCACAGAAGTGCAGTAGAAGGGAATCGTTAGGAATTGTTCATCGCAAGTTGACGGGGCTGGGTCAGGGTTATC
>NW_005871075.1:1536441-1568955 GCF_000147115.1 Myotis lucifugus
CCAGTAGAGAGCACCAGGACTGAGAAGGGTACCCACAAAAAAACTGGATGTGAAAAGCAGTGGGGTTGCTGTCTGCCAGGGAGACACGGCTGGAAGCTGGCACCCACTTAAAGGGCCAATGCACAAACTTCCCTGTGCAGCCACTCACCCTGTGCTCCAGCAGAAGAAGGGCAGAGTGGACTGGAGCTGTGTGAGCCGAAGCCATGGATCGGGGGCTCTGGGGTTAGAGCTCAGAAGGCAGACACCCCAGTTTCCTGTGGTGAGTCATTCCCTCACACTGCGGAAGTCATCTTTCTTACACAGACATTTGCTATACAGACGGCTTTGCTTGGGGGGGGGGAAGACAGTTGACCCACCCTATTGGAACATACCTTGATGTGGAGTTGCTAAGGCCCATTAAGAGACGGAGAATAACAGTTAGCCTCCAGGCAGAAGCAATTGCCCCATCCTATTGAAAAAAACTCTGACCACACCTGTGGACGGTTGCCTGAGGGCTATTCAAGCCTAAATCCAGTCAGTCTGCAAGCAGAGACGGTCTCTGGAGGCTGTAAGTCTTTGCCTGATCTCATTAGTCAGAAACAGTGTTTGACACTGTTCTGCTCTAGAGATTGAGAGGCATAGCAGATCTACCTAAATCATAGTCACAAACCAAACAGGCAGCCAAAATGAGAAGACAAAAAACAACCCCCCAATGAAAGAACAAGAGAATTCTCCAAAAGAAGAGAGAAATTAAATGGAGATAAGAAATTTATCTAATATAGAATTCAGAATAATGTTGGTAAAGATGCTCAACAGCATGAGTAAAGTAAACTATGAAGACAGAAGTAAAGAACGACATAGCACAAACAAAGAACACATTGTAAGGAATACACAGCAGATTAGGGGAAGCCGAGGATGGAATCAGTGAATTAGAAGATAGGGTAGAAAAATCACTCAATCCTAGATGCACAGAAACAGTGGAGAGAGCTTGCTTAAGACAAAGATGAATCTTTCACTAAAAAGTTATATGCCTGGGGCAGGATACCCACCATGACCTGCCCAGTTAGGAATTTATGACCAGATCACCCTCTGGGGTTGCTTTCCATTGAACCCCTTATTTTTCTGTCCACAACATGATTGAAGTATCTCCTTGTAAGTCCTTCCAATAAAATAATGGGTTCTAATCATCTAGATTTCGACTTTTTAACGTAGGGCATTTTGGAAGGTAAAATAAGTTCTATGAAATTTTTCTTTGGAATAATTACATTTTAAGAGAATGGAGTCTATTTTCCTACTTATTGTTTGCTTAATCCATTTATTTTTTAGTGTTTTGTTGTTACTGTGAACTGTCAGTTACTTATATTAGTGATTCTAATAAAAGATTAATAGAGATCATAACTTTTATTTTTATTTTAGAGGAAAGGTATTTTTGGAAATTTGAGGTCTTCATCCCCAGTCACACAAATCATGATTATAATGTATAGTTCAAGACTTCAACTGCTTATTCAATTCCATACATATTTGTTTGATTAGCTTCAGATCTGCTTACTGGTAAATGAGATCAACTGGGCACCAAGGAAAACAGGAAAATGCAAAAGAAGTTAAGTGGGTGGACCTACCATTTATCAAATGCCAGACACCATGCTGGGTGTACATGTGTGTAATCCTCAAAATAACCTCTCAAGGCAAATACTGTTTCATTCATTTCACAGATGAAGAACTAAAGCTCATCAGCAGTAAATATTTTACTCTAAACCCACTTTTAAATGGTTCTAAAGCAAATTCTGCTTCTATTATGCCATCGTGAAGCATAGTCTACCTTGACTGTATATGAGGCGGGGTTGGGAGGTTTGGCGTAGGTGGTTCATGCCCAGTGCCTGATTAAGAAATAAGCCCTATCCCTTCCTTTCTGTCACTCTGTGTGACTGGGACAGCATGGGGGCGGGGAAGGCATGAGAACCTCCCCACTGTGGGCTGCTGCTCCAATGAGACGTATGCTCAGAAATGCCGGGTTCAGAACTGGGTGCCGCCCTGGCCTCCTGCCCAGGTAGTGGGTGGGAAAGGTCTTCCCGTCACCATGGCTTTCTCCCTGAAGACATCCAGTTAGCCGTGCAGTTTGATTTGTTATTTAGGGTGGAGCTAGTCACTGGGTAAAGGGTGTTTTGTGGTTTATTCTTCATTATTTGACATGCCAATGTAATTTATTGAGACAGGACTAACCAGTTCAGTCTTTGAAAAAGTATATATAGGGAGGCTTCTTGATACGTAAATTTGTAATAATAAATATATTGTAAGGAGGCGAGTTTTTTGTTTTGTTTTTTCAGCATACTTATACTAATGTTTGGTAAACATTTGTATTGCTCCTTCTCGGACAACATGGTGCTGTCCACATTGCTCTTGAGAGTGTAAAGATCAGAACTATGCATGGTGAATGGACACCACATTTTACAGAAAACACAGTGTTTCCAAGGGAATCTGGGAGGAATTGCAAAGCCCACATCTTTAGTAAGGATGGGAACTTGTTTGCCTGGGGCAACAAAGAAAAAATAAATATCATCAATGGCAACAGACCTTTGACCTCCCAAAGGCAGTTTGCCTTGAGTTCTTGCCAAAAACCACTGTCCTACCAATGTGGCAGACATACACTGCTTCAAAGATGCCACCGCGGGGAAGCCCAGCCTACAGCTTGATGATGAAAATTGAGACATTTAAAATCTTTCATCCAGAAAAAAATGCAAAATTGGTATCCATCCCAGTCAAAAGTTGAAACTATTTGTGCCCAAAATGTTAACAGTGAAGTTCACTTCTTCGAAAACAACAATTTCAACACAATTGCAAATAAATTGCATTTGCAAAAAATGGATTTTGTGTTATTACCTGGACCCTACAAGGTAGTTGTCATGTTGGGGGTAAGGGTACATCTTCATTTGTTACATCCTATCAGTAGGCTAACTTTGGTGGACCTCGTGCAGCTTCAGCCATAAAGGCTTCTCTAAGGTGGATGAGGGTGCAGTGCTGTGGCGTAGAAAGGCTGCTGCTGAGTAGGCGCAAGCATAGGGAGCTGCCTATGCTGAGGACCAACGGCCACGCTACATTGAAACAAGTGCAGAACGTGCTGCAGTGCGGTTACCAGAAGTGGCCTCATTGGTGATGTAGCTTGGGATTCTGGTTGTGCTGAGTTTTGTGCTGCTTGGGGTCTTACGCCTGCCAAAGCGACAACCTTCAACTTGAAATGGGATCCTGTGTCTGACTTCAGAACTCGTCCTCAGAATGCAGCCGACTCTAGTCCTCCTGGACGTAGGTTAGTGTCCCTGGGTGTGGGAATCTGACCGGACAGATGGAAGTGTGGGATGTTAAAAACTACAAATTTATTTCTAAACCCACGGCCTCTGATTCTACATATTTTGCTTGGTTCCCAGGCAGTAAGCATATTTTAACAGTCACTTTTGCTCCCAGGTTATGTGTTAATAATGGGTACAGTTTTTGGTGCATTATACTGGCTCTGTCTTGCACAAGTGTAATGTGCCATCAGATGCAAAATTATGGCAGGTTTCTTGGCAGTCATTTTTAGATGGAGTATTACCAGCACAAAAAGGAACTTACCAAACAGTTCCAAGTGATGTACCCAGTAAAGAACCAAAAGCTGCAACAACGTGTAGACCCCCAGCTTTAAGAAGTAAACCAGTCGCCAATTCCTAACTTGCGTGAGGAGGAACTCTTTCAGAATATGAAACCACAACCAGGAAATGATAAGCCTTATCAAAAACAGCCTTAAAAATCAAAGGAAGCCTGAAGCTAAGAGAGCTGCAAAGCAGGAAGCAAGAAGTGACACGAGTACAGATTTGGCGCCTCTTCCTGCCCCTGTTCCTGCAGACCTCAGCACACAATACTCCCAGTCACCTTCTGGGGAACCCGAGATAGACCCCAAATCAGGAGCTTTAAGAGGAAACAAAGCAATCAAAGGGCTGAAAGAACAAGTAGAAGCTGGAAAACAGCTTAAAAAAAATCAGTTGGAGAAAATTCAAAAATAAAAAGCCCTTCTCCAGGAGCTGGAAGATTTGGAATTGGGTGTTTAAAGATCAACAGAAAGCAAGTTAGTTACCAGAAAGCACTGCAAACACATCTGTTAAGTGCGTTGCTGTATGTGGAATATCGTCTGCTCACATTTAATGTTCGTCTCTAATTTTAACCATTTGCCCAAGGTTCTGCATATGTGTGAAATTATTTCATAATGCTTATTGAATTGATTTTTGCATCCTGCATTCTAGATCATGTCAATATGATTATAAAAACACATGTGAATTGTCTAGCTAAGATTGAAAGACAAATGTCTTTTTTTTTTAAGTAGGGGACGGTATTTGCCATTTAAATGAATAGAGACATTTTACATTAATAAAAAGCTGTTTCACAATATATATTCTGTTGTTTTGCAATATCTTGCATCATCACAATAGAAGATTTAAGTCTGAAATCGTTTCTCGAAATGCAGCCGTCAATCAGGACAGCCTGCTCTGGAGACTCCCCATCTTTACGCTCGCTCGGGTGAGGGGTGTATCTCTCCTAGTATTCTAACCCGCGTTCTCCTTGCTTCCACAAACACTGTGAGCACTCGGTCTCTTGGTCTCTGTGAAGAGCTCTCGTGCAGGGCCAGCCTGTCCAGAGCCAGACCTCACTCCCATGGGTCAACAGAGGCGGTTCAGTCAGCAGCCTCCTGCCCCCCCCCGCCCCCGCCGGGCATGGGGGCACTCAGGAGGGACATGGGCCTGGTGCCCCACATGACTTAGGAAAAGGAAGGAGGCGCAGGCATCCCGGAAGAAAGGTGCTGAGCATTTCCTGGCTTTTCCCGGCCTCTGCATCTTTCTCCCAACCTTTGCACTGCCTGCTGGGTCCTGGGGAAGCTTTCCAGGAAAGACGACAGCATTGCTATTTGATTTTAAAGTCCCCAGCGTTTTGTTTCCCGGAAGCTTTGAGGTGCATTTGGGGGAGAGCTGCGAGGAAAGGGAAGAAAGATGATGTTTGTAGCAAAGTCGTTGAGCAGAGCTGAGGAAAGATCAGGGTTAGATATCTCCTTGCTGGAAACCACTGTCATTTTTTTTAAGAACAACTTTATTGAGATGTAATTTATATCCCATAAAATTTACCCTTTTAAAAGTATACTATTCATTGGTTTTATTCATGAAGTTGTGCAACCATCATCACCATCTGATTCCAGAACACTTTTATGACCCCATAAAGAAACCCCCTACCCATTAGCCCCTGACAAACACGACTCTGCTTTCTGGCTCATGGGTTTGAGTATACTAAACATTTCACGTATAGAAAAACATACAGCCTGTGGCTTTCTGTGCTTGGCTTCTTTCACTTAGCGTCGTTTTCAGGGTTCTTCTGTGCTGTGGCATGTCAGTATTTCATTCCTCTTTATGGCTGCCTGACACTCCGTTACACCGATTCACTTATCCGTTCACGGGTGGTAGACATTCGGGTTGTTTCCACTCTCTGATTATCATGAGTAATTCTGCTGTGAACAGTCATATACAGGTTTTGTACTGACCGTAACTTTTTCGTTTTCTTGGGTGGCATTGCTGGGTTTCTGCCAAACTTTTCCAAAGTGACCGCCCCATTTGCCACCTCACCAGCATAATAATACATTTTAATCATTGGTTACCTAATCTTGTTAGGGTCTCATGGTTTCCATGTCTCCTATTCATTTGCTAATGATCTCCTAGGACCGGGTCTCGGCAAACTGTGGCTCCAGAGCCACATGCGGCTCTTTGGCCCCTTAGTGTGGCTCTTCCTAAGCCTTAGGAGTACCCTAATTAAGTTAATAACAATGTACCTACCTATATAGTTTAAGTTTAAAAAATTTGGCTCTCAAAAGAAATTTCAATTGTTGTACTGTTGATATTTCGCTCTTTTGACTAATGAGTTTGCCGACCACTGTCCTAGGGCATTTGGTGATGTCTACTCTGGCAGACCAAAATGCATTTCAGTATTAAGGCAAATGTTTGTTTAATTCATTCAGGGTTGTCTTTTGTGTATATGAGGGTGACATAAAGGGTTTAAAAGGATAAGCTACCTGCTGGAAAACATTCTTTTTTCTTCTTAAATTATGTCTAACCATATTTTCACCTAGTAGCATAATATCTGATACTAGCTGAATTAAGTGAACAAGTGAGATTAGGTGAAATACATTTTGTTAGAAGCCGTGGGTTTCCTAAAAGAAAAATCAAGGCTTATGAAAAATTCTCAAATGGAAACATTGAGGGACAACCTGCTGTGTCTGGCAGGTGCCAGTGTGGTGTGGCCTTCACTAAGCGCAGGCGTGAGCCTAGGAAGGAGTCGGTGGCCCTGTGAGCACAGGCCACACCCTGCACCCTTCCTCCCAGGGTTCAGCACCACAGGAGCCAGACTCTCCGAGGAGCAGCCACGGAGCCTGCTCTCAAGAGGCTGGCCTTCTTGTGAGAACAACAGCGACGGTAGCCGAGCACGCTGACTGGGGGCTTCTAGGTCGGTAGCAGCTGTCAGACGGCCAGCACAGACCTTCTCTTCAACCCCCAGACTTAGCCTGTGGTCCTGCAGGGATGTGGTCCCACACATGCGCGTCTCACGGTTCCGAGTGGATTCCAAGACAGTGCTGTGAGCTAGCCCTCCCCCAGCCCCACCCCAGCAGGCTGACCTCATGAATAAAGCGCCGGGGAAATGGTGAAAGCACTGTGTCACCCTGACGATACTTGACATCCCTCCCAGGAGAAAAGACTGGGAAAGTGAGGTGGTGCATCCTTTACACTGCATTCATTTTGCATCTAGATGTGTAGCAGTGGCTTAATATTTCCTTCTTCTCTTTGAGCATTTTCACTTTTTACCAAACAAAAGTCCTGATGAGAAAGGTGAACTGTGCCCTGTGACTTACACTCTCGCCTTTCTTTAAAGAGAGGGGTTAGATTAGTGCAGGTTCCTGCCCCCTATCACCTGTCACATAATAACTCATCCTATTACTATTGGCTGTTCTCTCTTCTTTAGTTACTTTTACACTTTTCTATGATTTCTTTGATTCTCTAGTTTCACTTTTTGTCTCTCCAGACCTCCCCTCTGCCTAATGGAGAAACACCTTGGGGATGAGACCATTGTCCCCAAGCACATCTGCAGACCCCCCCCCTCCGAGCCCCCTTTCCAGCACCACCGTTTCAGGGCAAACTCAGGGCTCCGGCCGGAGGGTGTGCCCAGCTGCCCTGCAGCCCAGCTCCCCAGGGCTCCCCGTCACCGTTCTCACTTTCAGGCCCCCCAGGATGCTGCGGTGCCCCAGTAGGAAGCAAGAGGCCACTGTAACACGGATGAAGTTGTCTTGAGAAAGTCTTAAAGTGTCGCCAGGTCCTGGTGGGCTGGTTTGGTCTGGAGTTGGCTTCAGCCTGTTGCTCCTGGTAGTAGCCCCTAGAACCTCTGTGCTGTCCAGTGCCGTGGCGTGTGCGTGGCGTGTACATGGCATGTGCGTGGCATGGACACTTCCTAGGGAAGGTGGGGACACTGCAGAACAGTGAGCCAACCTTGCCATGGCAGCGGAGGGCTCTGAAGAAATACTTTCTTTTTATCTCTGAGTTTAAACTACTTTTTGTTGCTGGAAAGTGTAACCTTGAGCAAGTCAATTAACTTGCTACAATTTTTATTTACACAAATATGGTTATCATGAAACTTAAACATGATACATGTAATATGCTTAAAACAGTCCTTGGCCCATAATAAAGTAATAAAGTAGCTGTTATTATGTTTATAACTGGATGTCAGTCCCTTCCTATAAAAGAGGATTTTGTGCTTTTCTAAGATTTCTAGGGTAATTTTGAATACACATAAACATCTTTTTTTTTTAATTTTTACTTTTTGATTGATTTTAGAGAGAAAAGAAGGGAGGGAGGGAGAGAATGAAGGAGAGAGAGGGAGGGAGGGAGAGGGAAAGAGAAAGATTGATTTGTTGTTACACTTATTCATGCATTTATTGTTTGATTCTTGTATGTTCCCTGACCAGTGATTAAACCCACAACCTTATCTTTTCGGGACAATGCTCTAACCAACTGGTCCAGGGCTACATAAACATCTTTCCATTCTTAAATACTTTTTATATAACCATTTCAATGGCTGTATATTACATTGTGCCGATGTATTATAATTTTAAAAAATCTTTATTGTTGAAAGTATTACATAGGTCCTCCTTTCCCCCCCATTAACCTCTTCCAGCCCGCTCCCACCCATCCCCCCCCTCAGCCCTCACCACCCCACTCTCTGTGTCTGTGAGTTATGTGTGTACACATATGAATTCATTGGTTGGTCTCTTCCCTGACTCCACCCTCCCCTGCCTTCCCTCTGAAGTTTGACAGTCTGTTCAATGTTTCTATGTCTCTGGATCTGATCATTTTATTCATCAGTTTATTTGGTTCCTTAGATTCCACATATGAGTGAGATCATGTGATACTTACCTTTCTCTGACTGCCTTATTTTGCTCAGCATAATACTCTCCAGGTCCATCCATGCTGCTGCAAGTGGTAAGAGTTCTTTCTTTTTATTGCCGCGTAGTGTTCCATTGTGTAGATGTTCCATAGTTTTTATCCACTCATCTGCTGATGGGCACTTAGGCTGTTTCCAAATCTTAGCTATTGTAAATTGCACTGCTGTGAACATAGGGGTTCATATATTCTTTCTGATGATTGTTTCGGGTTTCTTATGATATATTCCTAGAAATGGGATCACTGGGTGAAATGGGAGTTCCATTTTTAATATTTTGAGGAAACTCCATACTGGTTTCCACAGTGGCTGCACCAGTCTGCATTACCACCAGCAGTGCACGAGGGTTCCTTTTTCACCACATCCTCTCCAGCACTTGTCGTTTGTTGATTTGTTGATGGTAGCCATTCTGACAGGTGTGAGGTGATATCTCATTGTTGTTTTGATTTGCATCTCTCGAATGATTAGTGACTTTGAGCATGTTTTCATATGTCTCTTGGCCATTTGTATGTCCACTTTAGAGAAGTGTCTATTTAGGTCCTTTGCCCATTTTTTAATTGGATTGCTTGTCTTCCTTTTATTAAGTTTTATGAGTTCCCTATATATTTTGGAGATTAACCCCTTATTGGATGTATCATTAGCAAATATGTTCTCCCATGTAGTGGGCTCTCTTGTTATTTTGTTGATGGTTGTTTTGCTGTGCAGAAGCTTTTTATTTTAATGTAGTCCCATTTGTTTATTTTCTCCTTAGTTTTCATTGTCCTAGGAGATGTATTGTAAACATATTGCTATAAGAGATGTCTGAGATTTTGATGCCTATGGTTTCTTCTAGGATTTTTATGGTTTCACATCTTACATTTAAGTCTTTTATCCATTTTTAGTTTATTTTTGTGTTTGGTATAACTTGGTGGTCTAGTTTCATTTTTTTACATATGCCTGTCCAATTTTCCCAACACCTTTTATTGAACAGACTGTCTCTGCTCCAATGTAAACCCTTGCCTTCTTTGTCAAATATTAACTGAGCATAGTGGTGTGGGTCGATTTCTGGGTTCTCTGTTCTGTTCCATTGGTCTATATGCCTGTTCTTATGCCAGTTCCTGGCTGTTTAGAACACAATTGCTTTGTAGTACAACTTGATATCTGGTATTGTGATTCCTCCAACTTTGTTCTTCTTTCTCAAGATTCCTGCAGCTATTTGGGGTCTTTCTGGCTCCATATAAATTTTTGGAGTGTTTGTTTTAGGTCTGTGAAATATGCCTTTGGTATTTTAATAGCGATTGCATTGAATCTGTAGATTGCTTTGGGTAATGTGGAAATTTTAATGATGTTGATTCTACCAATCCATGAACATGGTACATTCTTTCACTTTATACCTTGAACTATCTCTTTTTTCAACGTCATGCAGTTTTCAGAGTACAGGTCTTTTACCTCCTTGGTTAAGTTTATTCCTAAGTATCTTAATTTTTTTGTTACAGTGGTAAATGGGATAATTTTTTAAATTTCTCTTTCAGAGAGTTCACTGTTGGTGCATAAAAATGCCATGGATTTTGGGGTGCTAATTTTGTATCTTGCTACATTGCCGAATTCTTTATTAAATTTAGTAGTTTTTTTATGGAGTCTTTAGGGTTTTCTATGTACAGTATCATGTCATCTGTGAATAAAAGTATCAGAAAACCTGAATAGGCCGATCACTACTGATGAAATTGAAGCAGTAATAAAAAAAAAATACTCCCAGCAAACAAAAGCCCTGGTCCAGATGGATTCACAGGGGAGTTTTACCAAATATTCAAAGAAGAACTAACACTTACTCTCCTCAAACTATTCCAAAAAATTCAAGAGGAAGGAAAACTTCCAAAGTCTTTCTATGAGGCCAGCATTACCTTAATTCCAAAACCAGATAATGACACAACAAAGACAGAGAACCACAGGCCAATGAACATAGACACTAAAATCCTCAACAAAATTTTAGCAAATCGGGTCCAGCAATACATTAAAAAGATCATACACCATGACCAGCTGGGATTTATTCCAGGGATGCAAGGCTGGTACAATATTCGCAAACCGATAAATGTAATACATCACCTAAACCTATTGCAAGACAAAAATCACATGATCATATCAATTGATGCAGTAAAAGCATTGGACAAAATCCAATACCCTTTTTTGATAAAAAAAAAAAAAAAACTCAGCAAAGTGGGAATAGAGGGATCAGACCTCAACATATTAAAGGCCATATATGACAATCCTACAGCCAACATCATACTCACTTGGCAAAAGCTAAAATCATTTGCCCTAAGAACAGGAACAAAACAGGGATGCTCCCTTCTACCACTCTTGTTCAGCATAGTACTGGAAGTCCTAGCCATAACGATCAGATAAGAAGAAATCAAAGGCCTCCAAACTGGAAAGGAAGATGTGTGATAATTTAATGACCAGTCTCTGTTCTGTTCTGGTGCAGTCAGTTTGAAGGTCTGTTTGTCTCTATGTGCCGCTGTCTTTTCCATCTGAATCGCCACTTATCCTGAATGGCGGGCCCTTGGCGTTAGGGGTGGTGTCTGCTAAGCAGATCTGTGTATGACCAGCTCCTGGACCAGGTGCTTAGGAAGTGATGCTTACTGATGAACACCTTTGACAGGTCTCTTCTTTTTCCAGGACAGCAGGGCTCTTCAGTTTGATTGACACTCTGTGGCCTCCAGTGGTGCCTCTAAAAGCACCTGGCCACGGCCAGGCCTGTGAAGAGGTAAGCCCAGCATCTGAGGGAGTCCCCTCGGTCGCCACCTGCTCTGTGCCAGGTGCTGCGCCAAGCACTGCCTCCACAGCCCACAGCCCCGAGAAGCCCAGGGCCAGTGAGCATGAGCCAGGACAGAGAGTCAGACCCACTCACATCCTTGCAAAGCCCAAGCTCCGGTTGCTTTCCTTCTGCGCTTCAGTATATTTTTCTTGAGGTTAATTTGATGGTGTTTTTAAACCACAGTTGTTAGGGTCATCCCATTAGGGTCAAAGTGAGGGTCTTAGCCTCATGCTAAACAAGACACAGAGCACCCCCCTCTCCTTCCAGTCACCAGTAGAACCAACACTCCGTTACACATTAGAGCAGAAACTCATAAAACCCAATAAATAAAATCCATGGGCATTCGTACAGCCAGCAAGTTAGCCAGGAATTTCCATTTTCCTGCCTCATCGTATTATTTACGGTAGTTGCTCACAGGTAGAAAAATTGACTGATTAAAATGTGTCCCCTTTTGTCTACCCTGAGCATTCTCCACCAGGCTGGCCAGCACTGCTTTGGGCTATAGTTCCCAATGCTGAAAACTGGGGTGGTCTTGTTTGTGTGGTAGCTGACTTCTTAGCAAAGTGCTAAGAATATGACTCTGGACTGTGCTGGACCAGCAAAATTGCTGTCAAAAATTCCCATTTCCAATTAAAAAAAAAAAAGGTGGTACATGTACACAATGGAATACTACTCAGCTATAAAAAGGAAGGAAATCTTACCCTTTGCAACATCATGGATGGACCTGGAGAGCATTATGCTAAGTGAAATAAGCCAGTCAGAGAAGGACAATACTGTATGATTTCACTCATGTGTGGAATCTAATGAACAAAGTAAACTAACAAACAAGATAGAAACAGACTCAGAGAGAACAGGCTGACAGCTGTCAGAGGGCACGGGGTGGGTGCGGGGCTGGGTGAAAAAGGTAAAGGGATTAAGAAAACAAAAACTCATAGACACAGACAACAGTGTGGTGGTTGCCAGAGGGAAGGAGGGTAGGGGAGGTAGAAGAGGATTTTGGGGGGATAAATGGTGATGGAAGGAAACTTGACTTGGGGTGGTGAACACACATCACAATAGACACATGATGTATTATAGAATTGTGTACCTAAAACCTATATAATTTTGTCTGCCAATGTCACCCCAATACATTCAGTTTAAAAAATGCTCATTTCTAGATTATTTGAGAGAATGTTCTAAATTGTGTTTTAAATATACTTTGAAGAATAAATTTCTAAAATGAAATCTGAGTCAGTAATAAATTCAAAAGTACAAATTTTTATACTTGGTCCCAGAGATAAACAACATAATCTATTTATTATATAGATATTTCTTATCAGCCTTTCAGAGACAGTATTCACCTGTGAATAAAAATGTATAAAGACTACATTTCATATTTGAGTCTTTAACGATGCATTCACGTTCTTCTTCTGCCCTGTTTCAAACAGGCAAACACTCCTCTGCCTCCTCGCTTCTGTTATGTCCTCACTGCTCACCCCACACTGGGACAGATTGATATCATTGAAGACCCTGTTTCTAAGCTTTACCAGCCCCCAGCTCCTTGCTCCCTACGAGAAATTCTCCAGGTAATGCTTTATTTCTAACAAGGCCTTCAGTTACTTTCTTTTTTTTTTTTTAATTTGTGTGCTTTGTGTGATGTTACAAATCTTTTTCAATGCCTTTTCAGACTGGTGATCTTGGTACCCGTTGCAGTTTCTATGCCAGAGTGATTTATCAAAGACCATTGGTAATCTCTCTCTCTCTCTCTCTCTCTCTCTCTCTCTCTCTCTCTCTCTCTCTCTCCCCCCCCCCTTATGTGTTGTAACGCATAAAGTGTTATATAGTTTATTAAAGGATCATTCATCCCCCTTAGAAATTAATGGAGCATCAAGATAGAAAAGCATTTTTGAAATTGAGTTACGCATGCTTGGTGCTGAAGAGGTCATACGTCACTCCTTGAATAAGTGTGGACTGCTGGCTACTGTGTTAAGTACTGAGGCATAAAACTCAGGGGTAACTGCCCAGGAAGATTCTCAGCCCAGTGACCGTAGTTCCTTTCTGACACATGGGCAGGTTGTAGAAAAGAAAGAGAAGCTGAAATTTCAGTTTGGAGTGAAAGTAGGAATCTGAGGATTGAGCTCAGCCACTTCTCAGAACTAACTCTTCATTATCTGCGAGCTGAATTGTTGCGGGAGCCCTGCAGACCCTCAGCCGTGGGCAGTTCTCGGGAGGGGCGGCCTAGAGGGGCTCGTTGTCCACTTCGCAAGTCAGCTAAGAGTAGACAAGTAAAGAGATGCTTTTGGCACGTTCAACCCATGATGTACGTTTCACAAGAAACCTCTGCTGGGCCGTGACTAAGAGGAACATGCATCTCGGTCCCCTGAGAGGTAGAGAGCATCCCATTGCTTTTCTCTCTCTGTCCACCCTTCAGTCATGTGACAGCGAATCAGTGCCCCTGAGGAGTAAGAGGGCGGCTGGCGTCAGTCACGCAGCAGTGCTCCTGGTGAGCCGTCCTGCGTCTGGCTCAGCGGCAGGCACAGGCCTCAAGGGAGGACACGGCCTGCTCACCTGATGTCTCTGACTTTGAGTCTGAGGCAGCCAAACCTGGCTGTGCACTCCTCTGCCCAGCATCTGCAGCGCTCACCTGGCACCTGGCACATTCCTGTTATTCCAGAGCGCATTCAGGTGGTGGGATGTGGCCTCGGGCAGGGGCTCACTGCGCAGCTGCTGGTTGCTGCAGGCAGAATGCTGTCCTGGGGCAGGAACGTCAGTCTCATGGCTGCTACTCCATGTGCTCCTGCCCATGGAGTAGGTCTGCCCACAGCCTTGCTGCTGAGACCAGAAATGGAAGGTTAAGAAAGCGGGGTCAGATGCTCACACCATTGCCAGCTCTCACCCACCCACCCACTGGGAGCCCTAGAGCAGAGAGAGACACACTGCAGGCCATCTGGTCCCTCCTGTTCTGAGTTTTCTGCCAAGAAATAGGCTCCCATCGGCTCACGTACAGCCTGCCTGCAAGCAGGCCTTGCAGTGGGTGTGAACCGAGGAATCGCTGGTACGTGGGAAACAGTCAAAGACTCAGAACCCAACCAAGCACTGAACTTCCTCAGTTCACTAAGCTTCTGTCTTTTGCTTTTGTGGGAAAGTGAATCACCAAAACCTACTTCCCTGGAGAGGAATTGAAATGCTAAGTCCTGGGCCCACTATATGGCTAAGCCAACACATGCTCAGTGACAGCTGACGTAGCATTTGCACAGTGAGTCACTGGGGGACCTGAGCTGTCAGAAGAGACTCCGTTGTAGTAACACTGTGCTAGTGGTTCACTCAGGAAAGGGAAAGGTATTCTTTTGTATTTAACTTTAGTTTTGAATATTCAAAATGTTTAGTTTCACAATAGATTGCAAAGAAGTTTATAAGGATTTCCTATGCACCCTCATGCCATCATCTCATACCCACAGTAACCACAGTATAGTATCACAACCAAGAAACTGACACTGGCACACTCCACAGAGCTGGTTCAGATCTCACCCGTCATACATGTGTGCACATGTACATGTATGCGTACTTTCATGCTGTTTTGTCACATGTGTAGCCTTGCATAACCCCACCACAATCAATGTTCCTATTATAGCCCCACCCATCCTGTTCCCCATCCCCAGGCATCAGGCAACCGCTAATCTGTTCTCATCATTAAAATTCTGTTACTTTATGATGGTTACATACATAGAAACATGCAGTGTACAGGGACGGGTAAAAGTAGGTTTACAGTTATAATACAAATAAATAATACAATAATTAGTAAATGATTATATAAGAATAAACTCTGTGTTTCGTGGACTCACAGCTATAAACCACTTTTGCCCACTCCTATATATTGATTTTAGTTTCCTAGGCCTAATGTGCAAAATGCCGAAAACTAGATGGCTTAAAATAGCAGAAATGGCCCTGGTCAGGTAGCTCAGTTGGTTAGAGTGTCATCCCAATGCACCAAGGTTGTGAGTTCAATCCCTGGTCAGGGCACATACAAGAATCAAGAATGCATAAGTGTAACAACAAATCAGTGTTTCTCTCCCTCCCTCTCTCCTTTCTCAGCTCTCTAAAACCCATAAATTTAAACCAATAAGCCCTGGCCAGGTGGCTCATTTGGTTAGAGCATCACCTCGTGCACCAAGGAGTTGTAGGTTCGATTCCTGGTAAGGGCACATACCTGGGTTGTGGGTTCGATCCCTGGTCTGGGCGCATACAGGAGGCAACCAATCAGTGTTTCTCAAGTTTGTCTCTCATATTGATGTTTCTCTCTCTCTCTCTCTCTCTCTCTCTCTCTCTCTCTCTCTCTCTCTCTCCTCCCTCCCTCCCTCCCTCCCTCCCTCTCTCTCTCTAAAATCAATAGAAACATACCTTTGGGTGAGGATTAAATAGTAATGTATAGAAATGTATTGTCTCATGCCTCAGGAGGCTGGAAGTCTGAAATGAAGGCTTAGCAGGGCCATGTTTCCTCTGGCAGCTCTGGGGGAGATTCCTCCCTTTTCTCTGCCAGCTTCTGCTCTTTGCTGCAATCCTTGGCCTTCCCGGGCTTGTAGATGCATCACTCCGGTCACATGCCATCTTCACCCTATGTGTCATCACAGGTCCTTCCCTCTGTGTCCAAATTTGCCCCCTCCTTTTTTAGTTCTCTTTTTTTTAATTGTTGTTGGTATTATAGATGTCCACCATTTCTCCCTTTTTGCCCCTTTCCACTTAATCCCTGCTTAGGAAACGTGCATCTAGCAGGACAGGAGAATGTGTATGTGCTAAATGTAAGACAGGTGGTCATTAGCATCATAGGTGTACAACATGGGATCAGGAGGCAGAGCACACGAGCTCTTCCTGAGCAGGTCAGAGGACACGGAGAGCGGTGCCGGGAGAGGGCAGATGGGATCAGAGCTAAGGTGCCCTTTACAGGTGCACGGTTGGGGCTCACAGGGCACAGCCATGTCAATGGACCAGAACATGACAAGTCCTGGATGTTTTTAAATATGTTGAAGTGATGTTAATGTAAACATGTAATAATGTTAATATAAATGATGTTCATGTCAAGAACAGTCATCTGACATTGCTTTAAAAATCACTTTGATGTCAGAGGAGCTATCAAGTTCATAGTCTTGACTGTGTCTCGTAGCTAAGCAGTTTGCTTCTTCTGGAGCAAAGGGAGATCTGGCTGACGGTGACCGACGTCACCCTGCAAGTGCAGGACGAAAATCACTCTGGCTTCCCCAGAACCCTGCCGGTCTGCGTGACCTCCTCGTGTGTGCTGGCCCAGGAGGTCCTGGAAGAACTCGCCAAGGCTGCCCCCCACAGCTTCTTCTTCAGAGACGCTCTCCGAGACCAGGGTGAGCTTTCTTCCTGACGGCTGTGAGCCAGTGGTGCTGTGCAGATTCCAGACCTTGGCTTTGGGCTTCCGGGTCCTGCTCAGACACTGCGGAGCCACCACTAAGCCCTCCGCAGACAAGGCATGTGGAGTGCAGAGGCCCCTGGTGCCGCCCAGGCTCTCACTGACCATGTCGTGGCCGCCTGGACAGAACCAGAACCCCTTGCAGTACGGGCAAACGGTGTCAGAGCTGCCAGTGGTCACTCTAGGACTGTCTGTTGGTGGCAAGCTTACAGGTGCAAGAGCCACTTAAGCCATTGCCTGGGACATCATTTTTTAAAACAAATGAAAAGCTACAAATTGTAAACATGTACACTTCGTCAAGGAACCAAAGTAGGAGCCTACCTCAACTATATATTTTTTTTTCTTTATTTCCTTGAGGTATAATTTTCATACCATAAGATTCACCTTTTGAGTTGAAAATGAATGTGGTATTTGTGTGTTTTTCAGCTCAGCACGCTGGCGGCTTGGGGCTTCCTTTCTGCACAGCGCGTGTGTCACCCCGCAGCGGTGCCCCCTGTCCCACACGGCTCTAGGGATCTAGCAAAGGACACCGCCTTTCCTGGCAGAGCTCCCTCTCCCTTCAGTGCTTCCGTCTGAAATGTCTCTCCTGACAGGTCGGATTGTCTGTGGTGAGCGCACTGTCCTCTCGCTTCCAAAGCCCGTTCTGGATGTGGCCTCGGGCACTCGCTCCTGTGAGCTGCCGGGCCCTGTGAGGCTCGATGGCCTGGATTCCGTCACTCAGGTCAACTGCATCTGCAGCGTTCAAGGTGGGTAGTCGATCTTATGGAAACAGTATTTCTATTTTCTTGAATATCACACTTGTCAGCAAGTAGTTGTTCAGTACCTGACATGTTCCAGACGTTGGATACACAGGAGCAACATCAGAAGAGGTTCCCACTTCTCGGTGTGTAGTCTGTGTAGCAGGACATGTCAGATATGCACACCGCCAGACACCGCGCCTCAGCATCCCCAGGGTCCAGGGCTGCTCCGTGCCACCTCCCCTGGTCAGGGCGGTCACTGAAGGCTCCAAGGGCAGGACGGAGCTCATGAGGTGAAGCGGGGAGGTCGGGAAGAATAGCTGGTAGGGAGAAAGCAGGCTTACAGAGGCTGCTGGAAGGATAGAGTAAGTAAGCCCCGGACTCTGGAAGGAGGCCAAAAGGCACCTGCATAGAGGGAGTGACCTGAGAGAAAGTAAGAGGGCCGGCTTGTGCAGGCCAGTGGGCTCGCTGTCAGGACCTCCCAGAGAGACAGCCTGGTCCAGTTCCCATCTCTGCAGAGCGGAGTGGAGGGGCTGGGCCTGGGGTAGCCGCCAGTAGGAGGACGAGCACCATCTAAAGCAGGGGTGGGCAAACTTTTTGACTCGAGGGCCACAATGGGTTCTTAAACTGGACCGGAGGGCCGGAACAAAAGCATGGATGGAGTGTTTGTGTGAACTAATATAAATTCAAAGTAAACATCATTACATAAAAGGGTACGGTCTTTTTTTTTTTTTTTTAGTTTTTTTCATTTCAAACGGGCCGGATCCGGCTCGCGGGCCGTAGTTTGCCCACGGCTGGTCTAAAGAGTGAGTGAATCCAGGAGTAGATTTCGTTAAGAGGGATTGGCAGGCCGGGTAATGAATTTGGGACAGAGGGAGGGGAGAACGTGTGTGATGACCCCTAAGATTCTGGCTTAGGTGACCAACCAGCAGTGGTAGCGCTCTTCAGTGAAGTGGAATGTGCCGATTCTAGGTTTCTTGCCTTCCATATGAACTTTAAATCAGTTTGTTGGTATCTACAAAATAACTTGCTGGGATTTTAAGTGGGATGGTCTTGAATCTGAGCATGGAATATCTACCTATTAATTTTAGATCTCTAAGTTCTTTTATGATCTATAGTTTTTCTCATCTGGATCATGTAGATATTTTGTTATAGTTTTACCTAAGTATCTTGTTTATTTTAGCATTAATGTAAATGGTGGTGTGTTTTTTATTTCAAATTCCATTTGTTCATTGCTAATATATAGGAAAGCAATTCACTTTTGTATTTTAACCTTGTATCCTACAATCGTACTAAAATTATTTTGTAGTTTTAGTTTTTTGTTGTTGATTCTTTGCGATAGTTAACATAGAAAACTAGGTCACCAGGACAGAAGGACAGTTTATTCTTCCTTTCCAATCTTTATACCTTTTATTTCCTTTTTTAAATTTTTTATCTTACTGTATTAGTTGGTACTTCCAGTACTGTTTTTAATATAAGTAGTGGTAGGGGACCCTCTTGCTCTCTTCCTAATCTTAAATAGAAAGTATCTACTTTCTCACCATTAACTATGATGTGAGCTGTAAAGATTTTGTAAATTTGTTTGCTTCTTGTTTTATCAGTTAAACATGGTATCTCTTTATTCCTTGCTTTGTAGGAAGTGAATATTAGCTCTCTGGCCCTGCTTTTACTGCTGTCTTTGTACCACCATCATACAGCTGTTTCTGTATATTGTTGCATGATAATTTATTCCATAATCATAATTAAGCCTTGCACACTTGGTCTACAGATTGATTCTCAAAGATGAAAATCAATAAATGGTATTTTTATTATGATGATAATATATTTTTTTGACAAATGGTATGAATGGAAACATACCAATGTTACATAATAAATCGAATGTACCGAAAGTAACCATAGAAGATGATCTTGTTGTAAATTCTTAACTGTACAATTCACTCCACTCCACTCTTCATTCCTCTCCTCTTCACTCCTATCCTCTTCACTCCTCTCCTCTTCACTCCTCTCCTCTACTATTCACTCCTCTTCTCTTCACTTCTCTCCTCTTCATTCCACTCTTCTCCTCTTCACTCTACTCCTCTCCTCTTCACTACACTCCACTCCACTCCACCTCACTTCACTTGGGTCACCAGGCCTTCTCATCACTCCCCAAACACCAACTCCCAGCGTATGCAGGCACTTCCTTCCAGTTTATTTTCTGGGGTGAAAAAGTTTTGCATCATTGATTTTCTCTTCTTTGTATTGCTCACCACTTCTGTATACATTCATTGCTGGTTCGTGTATAATGCTCTTACTTGCCATGGTCGCAATGGATGCAGCAAGCACACTCTGTCTCCTTGGAAAGTGGTGGCAAAGTCTTGGCCTTGGCCTCTAACTAGAAGAAAAATGTCTGAGCCCCAACTTCTTTCTGTCAGAAAGGTGGGAGTAGTGTGGCAGAGAGTTCAAAGTATCTGAAGAACATTTTAAACCAGGCTGACAGTGCCAGGAAAACCCGGACTGTCCAGAGCACGTAGCTGTTGTGTGCCCCAAAAGGAAAAAAGGGTTGAAGCACTTCCAATAGGACCTTTTTAAAGGACCTTTAAAAAAAGATGTTTTAATAAATATGTGATATGCCTTTCCCAAACCTAATTATAAGAGAGTTCTGTAAACAAGATAAGGACAGTGAAGGCTTTTAATAGCAAATTGCAGTTAAGTGATGAGTGTGGCGTCACACTTATCAAACTCTAGCAAAAATTGTTTTTTTTCTGATGCTCGCTTAAGTGAATGTTCTAGATACTAACAGGTTAATACACTTCCCAGGCATCCCTTGGAATTCATTTATGTCTGCAGAAGGGATTTCCCAGGGTGTATAGATCCCAAATGAAATACGTTTCCTCAACTCTTGTCCTAATTGGATGGAAGTAACTTAATTCCATATAAATGTAAACGCTATTAACACCCAAAGGTATCCTAGGATCAAAAGGAGCTTTGATTGGTAGCAGTCCCCTTTTTATTAATCCATTTAGCAGACACCAACTACTGCTGTGAGCCAGGCTCTCTGCTGGGCACGGGGCCTGAGGAGGGAGCCACTCCCTTTGCCTCACACCTTTGCCTGTTGCGAATTAGTCAGCACTCCTTTCTGGCTATGTTATAAGCTCTTATTGACTATGATTTCTATCCCTTTAACTTGATAGTCATTGGATTTGCAAGGACAATAAAATTAGCGGGGCAGCCTTTTCAAAATCAAGATGTGTTATTTTCATTTTTAGAAAGTCATTCAAGTATGTATCACATGAATGTACTTTAATAAATCAAACCTACTTAGTTCTCATAAATCTGTTTTGTCCTCTACAGATAAATTTTTTTCTAATGCTTGTTCTAGTGGGAATGCAATTCTTCCCCACCACAGATGGTGGGAAGGATGACTGGAAATGCAGGTCCTGTCTTACTGTTATTCAAACGTCTCATTTCACTTTCTACAGGATGGTCTGTGACTTAACAGAATATCTGCAATGCTTCACACTCCAGGAAAATTGGACCATCTCAATCTCTGTCTAAAATTTCTTACTGGCTTCTCATCCTTCCACAGTCAAGTCTAAAAGCCCCAGCAAGCCCGGCCAGCGTGGCTCAGTGATTGAGTGTCGACCTATGAACTAGGATGTCCCGGTTCAATTCTTGGTCCCCAGTGCGGGGCATGCAGGAGGCAGCCAATCGATGATTCTCCCTCATCATTGATGTTTCTGTCTTTCTCTCTCCCTCTCTTTTTCTTTCTGATATTAGTAAAAATATATTTTTAAAAAATAAAATCCTCAGCAAGACCCTGAGTAATCATAGTCTGTTAACTCTACAGCCACTTTACCTGCCTTTCCTTTATGCCCGTTTGGCCTCAAGCCTCGCCCCAGGAAGCAGTGTGACCTGTGCCCCACCCTCACCTGCATTCCTATCTCAGTTCCCTTCTTTTATGAAGCCTTCCCTGACCCTCAAGCCCGCCTAATGGGCCTCTCTTCTGCACCTCTGAAGGGTCTGTTCCATTTCTTTTTTTTAAAATATATTTTATTGATTCTTTTACAGAGAGGAAGGGAGAGGGATAGAGAGTTAGAAACATCGATGAGAGAGAAACATCAATCAGCTGCCTCCTGCACACTCCCTACTGGGGATGTGCCCGCAACCAAGGTACATGCCCTTGACCGGAATCGAACCTGGGACCCTTGAGTCCGCAGGCTGACGCTCTATCCACTGAGCCAAACCAGTTAGGGCCATTTCTTAATTTAGCATTTATTTTATGGTAGTGTTAGGTGTACCGCAAAATTAAGCAGGAGGTACAGAGATTCCCTTATTCTCCCTGCACCTCCCGCCTCACACAAACACACACAGTCTCTGCCACTGTCAGCATCCCCATCAGCATGGTACATGTGCTACGGTTGGACACATCCTAGTCGCCCAAAGGCCATAGTTTATGTTAAGGTCACTGTTGGTATTGTCCTTTATTTGGGCTTAGACAACTGTATGACATGTGTCCATCATTACAGTATCCCGCAGAATAGCTTCACTGGTGTAAAAATCCTCTCCACTCCACCTGTTCATTTCTCCCGCCCCAGTGACACTTGGCAGCCACTGATCCTCTTACTGGTTGTATCGTTTTGCTTTTTCCAGAATGTCTATGTGTAGTTGGAATCATTAGCTTTTTAAAACTGTCTTCTTTAACCAAGCAATATGCACTTGCGTTTCCTCCATGTCTTTGCATGGCTTCATCGCTTATTTTTAGCATGAATAATATTCCATTGTCTGGATGGGCCACAGTTTGTCTATCCATTCACCTCCTGAAGGACATCATCGTTGCTTCCCAGTTTTGCCAGTTGTGACCAAAACTGCTGCAAACATCTGTATTCAGGTGCTTGCGTGGACTGAGCTTTCAGCTCCTTTGGGTAAATACCAAGGAGTCTGATTGCTGGATTGTGTGGTAAGAGTGTGTTTAGTTTTATAAGAAACCACCAAACTACCTTCCACAGTCGCTGCACCGTTTCGCATTCCCCCGGCGGTGAGAGAGGGTTCCTGTTGCTCCCCGTCCTCACCGGCCTCTGGTGGTGTCTCGTTCTGGACCTGGGCCATTCTAATAGGGGTGCAGTTTGGCATTTAATTGTTTTAATTGCATTTCTCTGATGATATATTAGACATCTTTTCATATGCTCATTTGTCATCAGTATATCTCCTTTGGTGAGATGTCTGTTAAGGTCTTTGACCCATTTCTTAATCAGGTGTTTGTGTTCTTACTCTTGAGTTTTAAAAGTTTATTTTATACTAGAGGCCTGGTGCATGAAATTCCTGCACTGGGTGGGGGAGCCTCAGCCCGGCCTGCACCCTCTCACAGTCCGGGAGCCCCGCGATGGATCACCCTTGCAGAGGGAGGCCCCACACACCTGCCACAGCACTGCTACGGGGTAGCCTGGGCCTCCCTCTTTGGGGTGATCGTAGAGCCCCTCAAGTTTATCACCACGCCAGCCAGGGACCTGGGCCTCCCTCTGCGGGGCGATCATGGTGTGATGGCCGAGCCCCCGACCAATCACATCACATCACACCCGCCTTGGCTGGCCTGGCGCCAATGGGTGTCATAGCGTGGTCCCGGACAGTCATTCTGCTGTTCGGCTGTTCAGTCTATTTGCATATTATGCTTTTATTATTATAGATTGTGGATATTAGTCTTTTATCAGATATGTCCTTTGCAAACATTTTCTCCCATATTTCGTGGTGTTTTTACTCATTATTTGTTTATCTGGATTGCAGCATCTTTATGTTTTCAGTGCTACACATGTATCCCACACTAAAGAGCATTGTATACATGTTTGTTGAAAAAAATAAATCACAAATGTGGGAGTAAAAAGAACTAGGAAGCCAGAGAAATCACTGAATAAGAGATACTAACAAACCCATAGAATATTTATTTTTCCTTATCAGAGGAGTGGAAACCAAGATAAGGAATTCCGTTGTGCTGTTCAGGAGGCAAACACTGAAAGTGGTTTCCACACTCAGTGCCATGAGACCGCGCTCTGCGAGGGGAGGGGACGGGGTCAGAGACCTTGTGGGAAGCACCTTCTAGAGGCGTTTCTATCGCTGCTGCTCACAGTAGCTCTGCTTCCTGGAATCCATCCTAGGGAAGGGGTCTCGGCACAGAAAGGGCCTCAGCAGGAAGACACCCCCTGCTTAACCGCCAAGGAATTCGGAGACCCAGATGTCCAAGTTGGAGAGTGGCTGGGGGAGCTATGACACATCACCTAGATGGGTATCAGTAAGACAGATAAAACAATTCTCAATAGTTACTTAGCCGCCTAAAAGGAGGATGGGACATGGCACCGATGATGTGCTTGTAATGACTCCAACACGTGTGCATCTGGAGAAAGACCAGAGAGATCGGGCACAAATGAAAACACTTTAATGTGGGCAGGTTTTAAATCTTACCTTTTACTGTTATAATGCTGTCCGATACACGGACATTATAGAAATCTCAGGAACATTTATATAAACTCAAAAGTGAGAGAAAAATCCGAAGCCCTTGGTTACCCTCTGCGTCCTGAGGAGCACAGAGAGGCTGGAGGGCAGACCCTGAGCTGGCCCTGCTCTCCCTCGGCCTAGGCACTGTGGTCGCTGTGGACGAGAGCACGGCCTTCTCCTGGCCTGTGTGTGACCGGTGTGGCAGCGAGAGATTGGAACAGAGCCCAGAAGACAGGTAAGGGGCAGCGACTGGCCTGAAAGACCCCGGGGTGCGGCGGCCCAGTCCCAGGACCCCTCCTGCCTCCCTGCCCGGGGCAGTTCCCCCCCAGGGCCCAGGGCCCAGGGCTGGGCAGGAGCTCCGCAGCAAAGCCCGCCTGCAAGGCAGAGGCTGCGGACACGGTCTTCTCCTCACGTGGGGGTTTTCTCCGTGTTCCTGCAGCTCGTATCTTGTAAAGAGAAGCCAGATTTGTCCTCTGTTATTAGGAGAAAAGCAAAAGCCAGGGTTCACATGAATAAAGAAGACTAACCTGGTGACTGACAGCTTGTCCTCCGTGGGGCACAGGCTTCCCAGAGACCAGGGGACAGGTGCCCGGCTGTGCCCGCAGGGGCCCAGCACCCGCTCCGCCCCCCTCGGGAGGGTCTTTCTCCAGTCAGTTCTCTGGCCTCCCATGTGGACTCTGTCACGTGATGGATAGAAAGGGGCTCCTTACTTTCCTGCTTCATAAGAAGCCCAGGGCAGATGTCTCCTTGGCACCTCCTGGCTGGAAGGCATCGTGTGTGAACGAGTGGTTGCTGGATCGTGCCTAAGAGACGAGCAGAGTGGGAACCACAGGTGGACTTGGCAGCAGGAAGGCGCGTAGATGCTGACGACTGAAAGCAGGTTTCCCGTCCAGCGGAGAGGAGGCCTGCCTTCCCCTTGCCGGGCACAGGGCTTCCCTTTGCTCACAGGACGTTTGCTGTCCTCATGCTCAGCTGGATCAGCTGGATGAGGCATCCTGCTGAGTGCCCTGCCCTGGTTAATGCCCACACACATCAGCCAGAGGGGGGAAGCTGACCTTTGTCCCTCAGCACAGGCCGAGCCCGGCTGCTGCGGCCTATTTCAGGAACTTGGTTTTGGAAAGTAAATCCCCTGCTATCTCAGCACTCATTCCTGTCCAGGAAAATGCCTGTCCACTGCTAGATGCTCATCCGCTTGTGTTCTGCTGTGTCTTCCCTGTGTGCTTCCCAGCGACAGAGGCGCCTTTTCCTGTGCGGACTGCTCCCGCGTGGTCACCTCTCCTGTCCTCCGACGGCACCTGCAGGTCTTCCTGGCCTGCCCCGCGCGGCCCCAGTGCACAGTGAGGGTCAAGGTAGGAGCGTGCGCCCTCCGTCCCTCACGGAGCTGCTCTGGCTCCCGCCCTGGGGTAGGCTCGCATCCATTGCTCTTTCCCTGGGAAAAGGTGAAGGACTCACCCTCGGGAACACAGTCTTTCCATGTCTGTGGCCTGACAAGCCACGTTTGACTTAAGGCTTTGAGATCGGAGCTACTAAGAGAAGGCAGTGGTTCCTGTCTAACATGTTCGTCTCCAGGCGTGAGTGTCAGCACCAGCGCTCTCGCATCCGGGAGCCCTAACCCAGCCATGTGACTGTCGTTGCAGCTGATGCAGAGCAGTATCTCCTCGCTCCTGAGGTTCGCCGCCGGTGAGGACGGGGTAAGTGCCCGGATGTGTGTTCTGTGCCCGAAGCCCCCAGCTAGCAGATCTCCCCCAGATAAAGACCCCGTGCCATGTGCTTCCCGCTCCGGCGGCCCCGCAGCATACCTGCACGTGCTGAGTGCGAGACTGCACCGAGGCCTGGCCCTCCGACAGCTCTCATCGCCGGCAGATGCCCACGTCTGCTAACAGGTCTTTCCTTTCTGGGATCGGGGTTATTCCTGCTCAGCCTTACAGTACAGTCATGAATTTGACCCCCAGGCCTTGGATGATAGAACAGGATTGAGATTTCAAGTCCCGCTGCCGTGGTTTCACATTAAGAGAACAGGATTGACTGAGATACACACCTTTGTGTCCCATTTGAGTATTTGGTAACGAGCATTAGTTCTGAGAGTCACTACAGTGTGACTTAGCAAAGTGCTGCTCCTCCGAGAAAACCACCACCTGAATATACCTTGGGGCCCAAGAGTTCCCTTCTTCCTGAGAGCGGCCTCACGCAAGCAGGCTGTCCTGGAGGCACCGCCTCTGGCCGCAGCCATGGACAAGCACCGCAGTGGCCGGGGAGTTGCTGAGCCCAGAGGAGGGCACCGGGCTGACCACTGAGTGGTGCCAGGCACAGCCCCTGGCCGGAGCCGGGGTCCACATCGAGGGGCCGACGGCCAGCTCAGGAGGTTACGGGGCCCGGAGACCGATCGTGCAGAACTTCCTGACGGGCTCTCCCGGCCCAACTCCAGCTCTGATTCCAGCAGAATCAGGCTGATTTGGTCCATCCCGTGGAGGCTGCCCTCGGCCCGCCACCTGCTGCCCCCCCTCCTGCCCTCAGGGGCGGGCGGCACCAGGAGGCGGAGCAGCGTCACGTTCTTGCATCTAAACTCTGAGTTGGATTACATTGGAATGTGGATCAGTCCCGAACAGAACCTTAAAGAATCACTGGTCTGACTACGGTTCCCGCGCGGATTTCAGGGTAGAGTCGCCTGTGGAGCTATAAAAGGGTTTGTGGCTCCCTCCCCAGGATAAGCCCACCAGCCTGGGCCTGTCTCTTTAAAACAACTCGGTGACACCCCCTCACACCCCCCCCCCAACCCTGCGCTAAACAAGGGGTTGCAGTGCCAGTAGGGGTTGGTGTTTAGACCAGGCTGCAGGAGGGCTTATAAACAAGTATTCCCTGGTCATTTCAAAGTAGAGTGTAAGTAAGTAATTACAGTGGCCCAGGAACGCTGTTGCTTTTCTCACGTTGCCTATTTCGTCTCCCTAACCACCCAGGGGGCAGGCTCCACACTTGACTGCAAGGGAAGCAAAGGGTTGCAGGGCTCACGGCCACTGTTTTGTCGGAGGCAGAGAGGGAGGCAGAGAGGGAGGCCTCGCTAGCCCCACAAGTGACCACTTGGCTGAGGCAGTCGCCAGCCCAGACTGGGGAGTGGGGTCGGGGAAATGGGCTCATCTGTGTGTGTCTGTTCTTAGTGAAGTCTGTGTTTAATGGGTGATGAGTTAGCAGCACCTCGTTGCCTCATCTCTCAGCGCTTGGGGGAGAGAAGAGAGGAAGAGAGAAGGGCGTAGTCCTGGGCCAGGGGTGGGAGGTTTCTAAGGCGGGGCTTTCAGTGGGCGCCAAAGAGGACAGAGCTGGGTTATCAGGGAAGTGGAGAGGGTTGGGGGAAGTGTTGGTAACACTCCCTGCTCACATGGGAACATGAACCAAACCCACAACCTAAACAAACCGAACCAGCAGCACTTGGGAGTGCTGCACAGCTCACCTGCTGTTCCACCCGGACAGGCCCAGGTTCGCCTGCATTCTCCAGGCGGCCTCCGCGAGGCCTGCCTCCCACTCGGTCCTGTGGCTCCCCACCCAGTGGCCTGCCTCCTCCAGGCGGCCTCCAGGGATGGACGGCCACTCTCCGCAGGAGCGGGAACAGAGGAGGCCTGTAGGAATGCTCTTCTCCATTGATTTCCTTCTGATGGTACCTCCCACACATCAAACTCCGCAATTGCAGTGCTCTCTTACGTAAAATCCTAAAAGAGCTCAAAAGAGCATGTGTGTGTACTTGAGTGTTCATGTGTTTGTCTCGTACAGCTGTGTGTGCTCGTGTACATGTGTGTGCTAGAGTGTGTGCATTGGCTGAGGGGCGCCGGTTGTGATAGCTTCAGGTGCCAACGTTGCAGGTACTCTCAGAGCTGACACCAGGAAATAAGGCAGATGCCAAGCCTGAGGGGCGTTTCAGTGAACTCCTCGCCCCTACCCCCAGCGCTACTCACAGGGGGATCAGCGCTTTACATCTGACCCGGAAAGCAGCTGGAGGATGGGTGATAAAAAGGACTGTGTGTGTGCCTGGCTGGTGTGGCTCAGGTGGTTGGAGCATCCGATTCCTGGTCAGGGCACACACCTAGCTTGCAGGTTTGATCCCTAGTCAGGGGGCTTATGGGAGGCAACAGGTCCGTCTCTCTCTCTCTCTCTCTCTCTCTCTCTCTCTCTCTCTCTCTCTCCCTACCTCCCCCACCCCCCCCTCCTCCCTCCCTCCTTCTCTCTTCCTCTTCCTATCTCTCTAAAATCAATAAACATATCCTCAGGTGAGGATTTTTTTTTAATTTTTTTTTTTTTAAAGGACTTACTTGTAGACATCAGCCATGCGTTTTCCAGTCTGGATTCTGTCTTTTTTCTGTGTGAATGCACATTTGCCAAAATCCAGAGAATCACATGGGACTTTCTATGGAACCATAACTCCATGCCCTGGAATGAAGGCACTGCCTCTGGGTAGGATACATGAGTGTACGTGTTCCGCCTTCGCTTTAATGGGGTCCAGCTACAGGAGTGAGAGCAATGGGATTGCTTTCCTTGTACATGTCAGTGCATTCACTGTAACACTGCAGTGACATGAAACTCGGACTCCGTTTCCTTAGCTTTCAGGAAAAGAAAAGTTAAAGGAAAATATATTGTACCTTTTAAAAATAGAGACACATTTTACACATACGCACATATACATTTATATGAGAGTACAGATGCATTTGTTGGTATGTGTGATTTTTACCTACCTGTATTAATTGCCAGCAAATATAAAGTATGTGTAATTTAATCTTTGTTTATAAATTATAGTTGTTATTGAAGACAGTAGCTGCCAAACATGATATTTTTTAAAGTGATTTTTTGCTGACTTTTTTCAAGTCAGAATTCCGTACTTTCACCCCAAGTAAAATTGGAGGAATGCCTGGGCATCTGTGTGTGTCACACACACACACACACACACACACACACACACACACACACACACCATGCAAGGCGATTAAATGGCCAACAGAGAAGTGGCTGCTGTCATCTCCCTGCCCAGCCCGGGGTGCTCGCTGTCCGGACTGGCAGCCTGGCAGCTCCCGGTCCTGCCATCTCGGTGGCAGGCCCTTCGTGGCCTCGCAGTGGCCCTCAATGAGTGACCAGCGATGGGCTTAAAGTTGACGTCTGTGTCACATATGATCCCAAGCGCAGACAGACCTTTGCCACCATTGTTGTCAGATATTTTAGCTCCATCACTTCCCAGCAGCTCTCCCTCCCCCGTCACTCCATTCGACCGCTCTGTTGACCTTACACGAACTTTTACTGAGCAATGAAAACTCTTTACAGATCGCACTAGTATGTTAGGCATTGCCACCATGCCCGCCTCCTAGCAGAAGGAAGGGATCACACCCAGACTGATCCTGATATGATCCTGATATTTCCTGCTTCACAACAAACCATCTCACAGCTCAGTGGCCTCCACACTTACCTGTGCACAGGCCTGTGAGCAGGACGGGGTTCTGCCAGGACAGCTCATCTCGCTCCAGGGGGCGTCAGCTGGTGGCCAGAGGCTGGGCTGGAGCCCCAGAAGGCCTTCGGTCCCCCGCTGGCTTTTGTGCTCCAGTTGGCTGGGACCTGCCCGGGCTCTGGCCAGATACCCACACAGCACGTGTCTGGGTCCCAGGAGAGGCGGGCAGAAAGCGCTGGGCACCTTTCCTGGCCACGCTTGGGACAAACTCAGTGCCCTGTCCACTGCTCTCTGTTCCAGAAAATCGTCCCTGAGCCCAGCTCAGAGCCGGTGAGGGCAGTGACGCTCACCTTCGATGGGAGGGCACCGAGAAACACAGACATGTGCCTGCTTTGTAAAACATGCTGAGCAAAGCCATTGTAGGGATCTGTCAAGGGTCTGGCTCAGAGAAGTGAGATACTCCTGATGTTACTCTGCAGGTGGCAGCAAAGGAGCTTCTGAAAGAACACGCTACTCCTAGGGCTTCCGTCTCCAAGGCCAGAGATGCGTGTATCCCAATGTATTTAGCCCACCTCGGCCCCAGAGAGAAATGTTCTGAGGTTTGATCTAGAGCAAGCATGTTAAACTCGCAGGCCGCATGGCTTGTTTATTTGGCCCGTGTTAGCCTCTGAGTTTGACATGCTTGATCTAGAGACTAATGAGAGCATACCACACCTTCCTAGTCTGTGTTTTCATCAAGAGATGAAACTTGGCCAAGATGAACTAACCACCATAAGATGTTCATCAAACAGAACCTGGATAAAAAGCTTCTTACAACACTCAGTGTGAGTCTAGAAGAAATAGTATCCCATTGGAGAGGGAAGTTTAGGGGCAAAATACCAGAGAATCCTTTGACCAGAAGTGTTGCTAGATTGGGGAAGTGTCCCAAAGGAAGTGGGAGGCAGCTGCACGATGCGCGCCAGCCCCAGCCCAGCCCCAGCCCCAGCCCCAGCCCAGCACTCGCAGCTAATAAACAGGGCTGTCCCCGTGCAAGTCCTCGGCTCCTCTCCCAGGGCAGCCAGCTGGGAGAGGCTTATCGTTGCATCCACGAACAAACATCAGTAACATTTTAAATGTTCTTGTGTGAAAACACGATTCGGTTTTCAGAAAAAAATTCGTTCCTTCACTTGGCATAATAAATCACAGCCCTTTTTTTTCTTTTTTCCTTCTTACCAATGTTGTTCTCAACTATTTGAAGTCGTGTTCTGTGTTCTGTGTTCTTGGGAGCAAAACATGCAAGGCTATTTGCTGTAACCAGCATGCCTTTTATCCCTGCAGGGTTATGAAGTGAACAGCGTCATCGGAAAGGAGGTGGGGTGGCTAAATTGTTTTGTCCAGTCCATAACCACCCACCGGACCAGCTGCCTGGGATTGGAGGAAATCGAGCTTCTGCGTGCAGAAAGGGCCTCTTCAGGCACCACTGGTTCTCCCGGGCGTCGGTGAAGGCCGGTGTGGCTGCCAGGGTGCTGCTGGTGGTTTGGTCGCTGTTAACTATGGGCAAAGTGAATGTACTTTATGATCTTGAAATGGAACTTACAATTTTTCTGGGGCACATGACAATAAAATGGTTTTGTAAACTATAAATCAAAGTACTTTTTTTTCTACTATGTATTTTTATTACCTTCCTGCAAACTTAGGGACGTAACTGTTAATAAAGCTTATGTAAGCTTGAGGTCTTCGTTTTGTATTTATTTACCTTAAGCAATAATATTAATGTAGCAGGAGGAACTGTTCAATTGCAATTTTAAAGTTTTTAAATTTTACCCTGATTCAACACGTTTTTCTTGTAGTTTTTGTTTTAACATTGCCCCAAAGCATACACTGCAAAGTTTAACCCTTTGTCCTATGTTGTTATATTACTGTTCTGCTACAATAGATGTCCAATCTAAGCATTTTGCACTTCAAGGGTTTTTGTTTGCCTTTCAGTATTTGGGGGAAATATTTTAGAGAACTTTATCAGAGGTACAAAAATGTCCACAAAGGGTGAATAAGTTACCGAGTGTGATTATAGGGACACTGAACAGAGTGTATAGTTGGCTCACGCCATAGCCAAGATCGGACTGAAGAGGGGTGGGTTGTTAACATTGCGTTGTTGGGAGAGATTTAAATTAACACCATGAATTTATTAGCTGTGGACACTAAAGGTCTTGTTTTCTCCCTTATAACGATATGGTCATGACGGGCCATAGTTAATTACATAATATAGACGCAGTGCCCGACATAAAGGGTGCCTAGTCCCGCTTTCACTGGGGGAAGGCAAAGGGCTTTATTTATTTGTCCAGATGAACCTCCGGGACATAACACCGTGGCTGTCCTTTCATCTACGTTACTATGGTGCATTCATGCGCACGTTGAAAACCTACATGCAACTGTCCAGGAGACGGAGGAAAGTGAAAGCAGACCCAGGAGGGCCAAGGAGAACTCAGGCTTTTAGAATACCCCGAGCCTCCCTCTTCCTCCCCCCACCCCCCTCCAGCAGCCCACTCCGCTCAGGGAGCCCTTCAGCTGTTCCCCGGAGCCCCCGGTCAGCGGAAAGGGGGGCCGGTCCGTCCCCTCCCCAATCTGGTCCTGCGTTTGCAGCACCTTCCCCAGAACGTGCTAGCTTAACGCAGTTCAGTCGCGCTTCGCTGAGCCTGGGCAGGTTCGACAAAACAGTCGGACGTGGACTTCGGCGTGTTTCCCAAGCAAAGCCGACCCTCTCCCTCTCGTGCGAGCTCAGCGCCCTCGGGTGACACACCTGGGTCCGCGCGGCCTTCCCGGCGCCGCGCTGCGCACCTGGGGCTGGAGCGCGCCTTCCCCCGCGGGTCCTGGGGCCCCCGCGAGCAGGCGTCGCCGCGAACACAGGAAGCAGGGGTGGTTTCAAATACTTCTTTATTCTTACCAATACTGTAAAAATTAATATAAAAAAGTGAGCGTGCTCAGTCTTTTCCTCTTATCTACAATACAAAGGATTGTCTTTAAAGTCTTTTTCTTTAAAAAAAAAAAAGTACCTTAGCTGCATCAACAGGAGTAAGATGTAGAAAAAGCTACCATATAAAAATAACTTAAGGGAAAATAAACAAGTATAGCTTCTCTCCAGGGTCAGTGGTGGCAAGTCCAGGCCGCAGCTCCCTTCCCCTCGCGTCCCCGAAACGGCGGCGCCGGCGGCTGCGGCGGGCAGGGCGCGCCGGGCTCCGCGCGGCGGGTC
>NW_005871075.1:1570507-1596811 GCF_000147115.1 Myotis lucifugus
CGCGTTGCGGGCGCTCCCCGCTCAGGCCGCGCACGGCCGCTTCTCTGCACTGAAGCAGTGCCATCTTGTGGCTTGTCTTCCTTCAGCCCTGGTTTTATTTCGGCTTTTCTCTCTGTTCAGGTTCAGAAAGACGTTCTTTGAATCTGAAGCAGCGGGTCCCCGTTAGCAGAGAGAAGGGTGCACTGGTATCTGGCGGATGGTGAGTCCGCAGCTCTTCACATTGGCAGATGCCTGAGAAGACGGTATGGATTGTCTTCGTTCGCCGAGTTTCCTGCAATTGGGGGCAGGCAGTTTTGTCGGTTCCTTTTCTTAAATCACTGCCCCTCTCAGACCTGGGCTCCATCGCACACCCGTTCTGGGCTTAGGCTTCTCTTTCACCAGACGGTGGGTCCGAACACCAAGTGACGCGCACACTGCTGCCAGAGCTCCTGCGTTCACCCCAGAGGTGAATTCTAATGACACTGTGGGGTGCTGGATAGTTTCTAGAAGAACAAACATATTGCTTAGAGTTACTCAGAGGGGTACACAATGTTGGTGTGAGGCCATTAATCGCCTATTAAGGGTAGAGACCATGAATACATACAATGTGGGTTCATGCCCACCCAGGGAAACGGCCTAGGACAAATTTCTTAGTTCTGTTTATGTAGGAAGCCCTAAAAACACTATAAAGCCTTCTCCAGTTAATTAGGAAATGAAAAATTTATGTGGAAGAACCATATTCTCAGAAATAACTCGGTGAGATGATTAGTACATTCAGATATCAGAGTAAATACAAGTATTTTTGCTAAGATGAAGTTGAGCTTACAAGGAAATGCTATTGAAGAAAAACTGTTAGAATGCCCTTTGACATTTTGGGATTGAGCTTGAAAAAGATGCTAAGCCTACATTTTCGTAATATATTAACCAGTAATTAAGAATTTTCTTCCCACCCAAACACTAATTTGAAAGAATATATGCACCCCTGTGTTTATTGCAGCATTATTTACAATAGCCAAGATACGGAAGCAACTCAAGTGAATGAAAAAGTTGTGGTACACATGTACAATGGACTATTACTCAGCCATGTATAGATATAGAATATTATTCTAACTGAAATAAGTTAGAGTAAGAAAAATACCATATGATTTCACTATCTGTGGAATCTAAAGAACAGAACAAAAAACCAAAATTGAAGCAGACTCATAGATACAGAGAACAGACTGATGGCAGCCAGAGGGGAGGGGGTTGGGGGAGAGGTAGGAAGGTGAAGGGATTAAGAATACAAATTGGTTGTTAAAAAATAGTCACTGGGCCTTGGCTGGTGTTCTCAGTGGTTAGAGCGTTGCCCACACACCAAAGGGTTGCAGGGTCCATCCCAGGCACCTGTGCGGCTCTGGTGCGGGAGGCACCCAATCGATGTCTGTCTCTCTATCCTCTCTCTCCCTTCCACTCTCTCTAAAAACCAATAGAACAAATATCCTCGGGTGAGGACTAACAGGAAGAAGTCATGTGGATGTAAAGCACAGCATAACGAATATAGTCAATAACATTTTAGTAAGTATGGCGCCGGAACTGCCAGGGAGAACACGTTGTAAAGTATGTGATTATCTAACCACATGCTGTACACTGACACTAAAACAAAACAGCATTGAATGTAGACTGTAATTGAAAAATAAAATTTAAAAAATAAATAATTCCATTTAATATAAAGAATTTTCTTGCCTTTTCCAGAAAAGGGGGGAGGAGAGATTATAGATCCACAATAATGGATTTGTTATGACATTTGAGGGCAAATTAAAGACTTTTTTAAAAAAATAATAAAGTTTAGTTTAAAGTTTAGTTTCTGTGACAGTAGTTCATAGTCACTTCTTTGAATGTCTCCACTAATAACTTATTCAAGATAAAGACAAAGTTGCCCTTGAACATTTCTCATTGGTGGAGATCTGTTTCCAGTAATTATTTGACCCTTCTCTGGACTCTGGTGTTCTGAGTGGAACCGTCACAAGGAGGAATCGGGTGAGAAAGCATTCCAGGTGGAAGCTTTGGACTTCCCTGTGTTTACAAGGACATTCCTATGCTGAGCTCAGCTGAGTTTCTAAACACACCAGTCGTTAGAAGTTCAAGCGGCTCAAAATGCTTAGAATGTGTTCTATCACTAAGAGCCCTCAGGGCTAAAAGAGACAACTCGGTCTCCTGCTCATTCATAACATGGTGACCACAACACAGCTCTGATGTGGGATCATTCTGGGTGCTCTATGTGGGGCAAGATCCTGGGCAAGAACAATCGTTCGAATCAAAGTCTCAAACGATGAAAATGGTTTTGGAGCAGTGCTATCGAAAACAAAATGAAGTTTCAGGAAGAAAACTGTTGCCTTTAGCACCCTCTTCCCAACTATCAGATTAGATACTTTCGTTAAACTTCTGCTTGGGGCTAATTTTAACTTTATGGTATATTTCCATGTGTCTGTGTCAGACGATACAAATGCAGTCTTTTTTAATAAACCTCATTCCTAATGTCTGAATTTGAATAAAAGAAGACAAAGGTCGAAAATAATGAACCCCAGTGGGTGTTGGGGTCACACATCCTTTGCACTGTGAGAGCCTGTGTGTTTTATTAAAAACTGGGTGAACATTTCTGCACTTAACTCCAGCCTCTGAATTGAAGAGGCTGAGCCCCCAGACTACAAAGCAACCGGAGCTGAACACAGGTACTTGATTCTGTGGGTCAGGTGTCCAACTTCCATTTTCTTGCTCACCTTCCCATGAATAAAACACAAAGGAGAAGCAATTGTCTTTCTAACCCATATTCTTGTCAAGTGGATTCCTCCTTCCCTTAGCTCACACCTGTCAGCCCTGCCTCCACCTCCTGACACAGCCCAGGCACTTCCTGGGTGGCACTTGTCACACCTGTTCCCCCAGGAAGGGCACAGCAGGCTTGCACGTACGAGTTCCCCCACCCAATCCATTCTCCAGGTGGCTGCCAAGAGCTCTTTGAAGAGGAAGGTTCTGTCACTCTGTTCCATAAAATACTTGAGAGGTTCTTGGCCAAGAGAATGGAGTTTCAGTTTTTTGTTTGTTTTTTGTTTTTTTTTAAATATATATTTTATTGATTTTTTACAGAGAGGAAGGGAGAGGGAGAGAGTTAGAAACATCGATGAGAGAGAAACATCGATCAGCTGCCTCCTGCACACCTCCTACTGGGGATGTGCCCGCAACCAAGGTACATGCCCTTGGCCTGAATCGAACCTGGGACCTTTCAGTCCGCAGGCCGACGCTCTATCCACTGAGCCAAACCGGTTAGGGCTGGAGTTTCAGTTTTTAAGTGTGAGCCCTCGACTGCCCACTTCTTTACGAGTAAATCTGTTTCCTACCACAAGCAACAGATGCCTGGCTCAACTCTGAATCCCCCCACAGACCTACCTGGCCCCCGTTTGTGATGGCGATGGTCCGGGTGAGAGCTCTTCCTCCCCTCTCCTATGTGGCTGGCAGGACCTTCCATCGGCCAGAGCCTTCATAAAATAGCACCTCTCTGTTGCCTTCCGTGACTTCAGCCACATGAATCATTTCCATATCGGGTTTCTCAGGATAATTCACCTCACATATTGCCAAATATCAAATGCACATTTTTTCATATTTTGTTGAAATTTGGATGCAATATTGGGATGCATATGCCAATCACCATTGGCCACGGTGTCAATTACAACATTTGGTCTTGCCTGAAAACAGGTGTAAGTGGATAGGAGTGAAACCCTAGGGATAATAGTGGAGAGCTCTCTTTTAAGAAATTCTGCATCACCAACTCTCTTGACCAAAAAGAGAGCAGTATTGGGTATAAAACCCAAATATCAACAACTCTGAATTTAAAAGTGATTCGGAGGAGGGAGCCTCAAGATGGCAGCAGAGTAGGTGGAAGCTACACTCACCTCCTTTCAGGACTAAACTGGAATTACAGCTGAAATAAAGAACAATCATCCTGAATAACCTACTGAAGACGAGCTGAGGAGAAGCCTTGTAACCGTGGATTTACAGAAGCGGCCGCATCGAGACTAGTAGGAAGGGTGACGATGCCAAGAGGACTGGCTCTGCTCCCACAGGTGGTAGATGAGGTTCCAGAGAGGCCTGGGGCCGAAACCCCAAGCCAGGTTCCCCAGCCTAGAGCACCAGAGCCTGTGGAGGTGTCCACCTAACACCCGGCTGTGAAAAGCAGCAGGGTTTCTGTCCACCAGGGAGAGACTGAGTCTGGAGTCTGTGGGAGACACGGGCACCCTCTTAAAGGGCCAATGCACACAATTTTGTACACAGCCACTCACACTGGGCTCTAGCAGAGGGAGGGCAAGGGGGACTAGAATCACCTAGGGAAAGTCTAGGAATTGTTGCTCTGGGGAGGGAGCTGTGCTGAGTCATTCTCCCATATCAAAGGTGCCATCTCTCTTGGGTGGAGTGTCTTTGTGGCATCAGCCTGAAGGAGAGCAATAGCCACACCCTCTGGACTCCATCTGCCCCCCCCCCCCCCCCCTCATGTGGAGCTTGTGCCCTGCTGAGGAGTTAGCTGCTTTGGCCAGGCTGTCGGAGTCAGGGAGACGCACAGGGTGCCGGGACTGAATGGTCTGACTTTGGGGCAGAGGCCATTACCTGCTTTTCCTGCGAACCTGACTGGCACTTCCTCACCATGAAATCCAACAGAACCACCAGCCCAGTTTCCCACAGATCCAACCAGCAGACTCCGGAGGCCCCGCCTGCCTGAATCCTCGCGGCTTCACCTGCCAAAGTCAGGACAAAACTCAGGAAGACTGAGTCCAGTCACTCTGGAGTGAGGCCCACACCCACCACCACCCCTGAAGCCAGGCCAGCACCTCCCCTGGCAGGAAACCGCTGGCCCCGTTCCCCCAAGTCTGCCAGGGGCTCTTTCAGTGACTGGGCCTAACAGGCTGCCAACAGGTGGAGGTGGTCTCAGGATGACTTGGGACTTGCTGACCTGCCCCTGGAAGCAGTACTGGGGGAAAAAGCTGACCGTGGTGTGCAGTTAGGTCCTTCCCATGTGCGCCCAAGACCAGCAGAGACAGCCACAAACTATGGGTCACGTGTAGCTCCGAACAGGCTGTTCAGGGCCAGCCACAGACAGCATCTGACACTGGCCTGCACCAGTCCCTCCCCAGCGGGCCAGAACCCACACAGCCTGTGGCCAGCTTCGCACAACATGAGAGCAGGACCTAATAAGCCTCACAAACAGCACATCCAACGGGAGGTCTCAGCAGCACCAGAACCTGCCGAGGCAAATTCTGCTTCATGCAGTCACATCTGCACAGCAGCTCACACACCGTGGCCAGGGCTGAGCCTCGCAGTCAGCCAGCCTGAGGGTCAATAAACATCAACGAACAACAAGTGTTGGAACGAATATGGAGAAAAGGGAACAACTCCCGTGCGCTGTTGGTGGGGATGCAGATGGGTACAGTCACTGTGGAAGACAATATGGAGTTACCTCAAAAAAATGAAAAATGGAACTGTCTTATGACCCAGGAATTCCACATCAGGGAATACATCTGAAGACACCAGTAACACTAATTCAAAATAATATGTGCACCCCTATGTTCACTGCAGTGTTCTTTAAAATAGCCAAGATTTGGAAGCAGCCCAAGTGTCCGCCAGTCGATGAGTGAATGAAAAAACTCTGGTACATTTACACGATGGAGTATTCGCCGTTGAAGGAAATTTTACCACTTGAGACAGCATGGATGAACCTGGAGAGTATGCTGCTAAGTGAAATAAGCCAATTAGAGAAAGACAAGTACCATATGATTTCACTTATATGTGGAATCTAATGAGCAAAATAAACTAATACCGTGGAGACAGTCTAGATCAGTGGTTGGCAAACTGCGGCTCGTGAGCCACATGCGGCTCTTTGGCCCCTTGAGTGTGGCTCTTCCACAAAATACCGACTTCTGCGCATGGGCCACAAAGTTTCAATCGCACTGTACATGCACGCCCACACGTGGTATTTTGTGGAAGAGCCACACTCAAGGGGCCAAAGAGCCGCATGTGGCTCGCGAGCCGAAGTTTGCTGACCACTGGGATAGGGCAATAAAATATTCTTAATATTATTCATATTTTCTTATAATTATAATCAGTAGAGATGTCTTATTTCCTGGTTTCCAAACCAAATACATCTTTCATGAGATTTATTGGGGTGACATTGGTTAGTAACATTATATTTCAAGTGTACAATTCTATAATACATTACCTACATATTGCATTGTGTGATTTCCACCCAGTCTTAGTCTCCCTCGGTCACCATATATTTGACCCCCTCTACCCTCCTCCTGCTCCTCCAACCCTCTTCCCCACGCTAACCACCCTTCTCTTGTGTATGAGACAAGTCAACTGTCTTTACTCAGCAAGAATCACAGGGTTGGAGTTTGGACGACAGGTATGAGCCAGACATGCAGTCCCTAAGTGTGTAATGAGGACATTTACTATCCTGAGCGATTGCGCAAGTGTCTTATGAACACTCTACACTGTAACGATTTCTTTTTTAGTGCATGCTCATGGTTTCTACAGGAATTTCCAAGCAGACAGCTTTGAAATGGGACTCATACACACAGTCTCATACACACAGTCATCTGGTAACACTGAATTTTTAAAAAATATATAAATTATTTATTATTTAAAGTATTACAAAAGTCACCCCCCCACCCATTGACCTCTACCCGGACACTCCCCCCCCCCCGCCCCCCCGGCCCCAGCACATGCCCTCACCCCGCTACTGTCTGTCCATGGGTTATGCTCAAATGCATGCATACAAGTTTTTTGGTTGATCTCTTACGCCCTCAACCCCCACCTCCCCTCATAGGATGGACAGTCTGTTTGATGCTTCTATGTCTCTGGATCTATTTTTGTTCATCAGTTTATGTTGTTCATTATATTCCCCAAATGAGTGAGATCATGTGATATTTATCTTTCTCTGACTGGCTTATTTTGCTTAGCATAATGCTCTCCAGGTCCATCCATGCTGTTGCGAATGGTAAGAATTCCTTCTTTTTTATAGCAGCGTAGTATTCCATTGTGTAGATGTACCACAGGTTTTTAATCCACTCATCTGCTGATGGGCACTTAGGCTGCTTCTAAATATAAATGTTTTTAAAAAACAATAAAAAGCTCAAGCCAATCTGAAACAGTCTCAGGTGTGTGGAGGTGTTAGAGGAGGCTGAGACTGAGTGGAAAGCCATTTTTGGATTTCATAATGTGATCTTGCTGTTCTAAAATGCATGTTTCCTCTCCAAATGAGGAATCCATTTCCTATAGGGACTTGTTTTCCTGGAATTGCAATGCTTAGTGCTATCCCTATACCCAGACCTGGGACTGCTGAAGTTATCCTGAGTCTACCTTTCTTCCCACTGTGGAGCAGGGTGGCAAAAGTGAGTGCTGAGACGAAGGTTTTTAAAAATATTTTTTTATTGATTTTAGAAAGAGAGGAGGGAGAGCGATAGAGAGATGGAAACATTGATGAGAGAGAAACATCAAATGCAATCACTTCTAAATATAATAAGCCACAGCTTTACCTGTTATTGTTCCTGTACCGCTAATATAAGGTAACGTATCAGTCATGCTGTTGGCTTTACGCTCAGGCTCAGTGATGAGGCTTCTGGGTGTTGTTTCCAATACGCCATAATTACCAAGGAGACACTGAATGGAATTTCACACGATACCATTTATTAAGATAGCTGCTTTGTCTAAGTCACAGCACTTGTAATGTGCTATAATCTTTATACGTGTATGAGCCTGGATATACATTTTTTTATTAAACGTCTATGATAACCTTAACCCAATCATTCATTCATTTCAATATTCACTTATTCATCATGATCTTTTCTTCTCTTTAGTGCTTCAGGAAAATGGGCTAATTTCAGGCTTAAACGCTTTCACATTTTTTACCTGCTGACTCCCTGAGCCCTCACATCCAGGGCTCCCACCCTTCCCAAGTTCTGCCAAGGATGTTGGGGTCTGTTGCCTGGTCAATCAAGCACTTCACTTGAGCCTCTTCCGAAAGTCCACTCTCTGGTTCTTGGGCACGAACGTTGTGATCCTTGTTTCCTCGTGCGACAGCAACAAAGTCATCAAAGGCAGGTACCTTCTCATGGCCCAGAAACAACTCATCACTGAAGAAATAGTAAACAGATACAAAAGCATAAACCACTCATTATTTTCCCTTTGTTGCCTGCATTCCTAGCTATCAAGCATTCCCTTTCATCACTTATAGAATGTTTCTGTTGCTCATAACCTTGAAGTCAAGAGACTCAATTTGTAGAAAAATAGAACACGGATAATGTTGCTATTAATGTTTGTCTACAAGCTTTGTGTTGGTACGTGCTTTCATTTCTCTCGGGTGAATACTGAAGAGACAAACTGAAGACTCAAACGGCAATTCTATGTTTAAATTTTTGATTAACTGCCAACTGCATTGTCCACAGCGGTTGCACCATTTTATCTTCCTACCAGCAACATACGAGGGCTCCAATTTCTCCACTTCCTCACCACCACTAGTTGCATGTCATTACTTTTTATTAGTGGGTGTGACTAATGACTAACGTCTGATGACTAATGACGTTGAGCATTCATTGGTAAAGTGAGGATATAGGGCTCACATCACAGGCTACATGTAAAGTTCTTAGCACTTCCTACAGTAGGTAGTAATTCTTCAGGAAATGCTAGCAGATGGTGTTTTGTTTGTTTTTTTTCCCCACAAATGATAATCTTACCAAGTAATAACTGCTGGATTGGCACCTGTTAACTTTCTCTTAGCATAATATATTTTCTGCCGGGGATACCAATTTTTTTCTGTTACATTTATTTCTCGAATCCACGATCCTCCTTTTTTCAGCATTTTCTGTTCAAAATTCTAAAGGAAAAGAACATGATTTTCTTTGCTTACTATAACAGTACATTTGATCACATCCAAACAGATAAAACAAGTCATGATCTTAAACTAAACAACTCTGTAACTGGGAGGAGCTCTATAGCTTTTTATGCAGATTCTAATGGTAGTAACACAATAGTGACAATGATCTTGAGGAATCATGGTCAGGTTTAAACATCACTCCTGCCCCAGCTGGTTTGGCTCAGTGGATAGAGTGTTGGCCTGTGGACTGAAGAGTCCCGGGTTCGATTCTGGTCAAGGGCACATGCCAGGGTTGTAGGCTCGATCCCCGGTGGGGGGTGTGCAGGAAGCAGCCAATCAATGATTTTCTCTCATCATTGATGTTTCTCTCTCTCTCCCTTCCTTCCTCTCTGAAATCAATAAAAATATATATATTTTTTAAAAATCACTCCCTATGTAAAGGGTGTCATTGCTAAGCTTCATTCTTTGGGGCTGTGTTGTAAAGAACCCTTGAGATTTAAGAAAGTACTGTTTGTCTTTATGATCAAGGAAGACCTCATATGGAGCAGACTTTAAAATAAAAGTTGTCTCCAAGAGAAATCGAACCCACCATTAATGGGTTCATGCTTCCTCTCCTAATTAGAAAGACATTCAATTGAAACAATAGCTTTGTCCAAATAAAGGTTATGTTTCTTATCTTATTTTCAAGCCAAATGATTTCCAACTGTTATTTTCGTGAAATGCTCTATAAAATCATGTAAATATTTCAGGGAAACATTTTGATGCATTTCCATCTTATCAATTACTAGCACATTATAATACAAGTGGAAGTGCATATAAACCACCCTACTTTCCAGTCGAAGGAAGGTTCCTTTACAAACACGTCCATGGTGGTCGTGAGCAGGTCGGGGTGCGAGCGGAAGGCTCTCAGTGCGTGCACCATGACACTGTACATAACTCCTGTTTCTTTCATTGGTAACATCAGATTGATAAATTGGCGAGTTAGACGAAAAGGCATCAGCTCAGGGACTGGCAGAAACTAAAGAGAAAAACATACACACAAGAAACAGGATATATTCACTAAGCACAGGCACAAACAAAGCATCTTCCCGTTGTTACTATTCACATTTAGTGAGAACATGAACTCCCTCCACTTTTCTCAAAATCAGATCCACAGAGAGAAATGCACTGTGCCCACGAGTAGCCAACAGTCATCCCTGCGATGCCACCCCCTCCGTGCACAGACCACGCAGCCTGCAGACTCAGAAGTGCGACTTCAAACAGAGCTCAGTGTCAGAGAAAACACTGGCATCAGATCCTGCACAAGACATGCCGACTCTGCAGCTTCATAAAACTCCCTTAGAGTCTTCCCTTTTTATAGGAGCACATTTTATTCTTAGTTCTGATCGCAGTTTGTCTTCACACCTTGTATAACCTGTCTGACCCAGGCTGAGAACATCCCTTTCTGCAAGAAAGTTAAATGAATGTTCATGACAAAGCTGACCCCACTGACCCAAAGCTGTCACTTCTTTGAAAACTGTCCATTGCCAGAGGGCGTTACAAGGTCCTAAAACAACTGTAAATTAGCCAAGAACCATGAGAGCGCGAGGAGCACACCTGCGTAGCTGATCCGAAGGCATGTCCGAAGTCAATTCCGATCATGCCACCCGTCTCCATGTTCACCATGAAATTGTTCAGATGTCTGTCTCCGATGCCCAGAATCCAGTGGCTGATGCACATCAGAGCATGAGAGCTGGCAAAGTGGGAGCGGAGCGCCAGGAAGGCCTCCGGGCCGGCGCTCATCTTCAGAAAGGCGCGCCTGGGGGAGGGGACACCGCTGGGGGTTTCTGCTGTGCTAACAGGCCTGGGAGAGGGGACACCGCTGGGGTCCTCGCTGTGCTAACAGGCCTGGGAGAGGGGACACCGCTGGGGTCCTCGCTGTGCTAACAGGCCTGGGAGAGGGGACACCGCTGGGGTCCTCGCTGTGCTAACAGGCCTGGGAGAGGGGACACAGCTGGGGTCCCTGCTGTGCTACCAGCGGGGGGTACAGTTGGAAGGATACTTACTTCAAGAGAGCAGCTGGTACTTTACTTTCTCTTTTTCTGAAAGATGTGACTGCTTCAGTACGACTAGCTCTCCTGAGATTGAACAATAGAAAATGTCTGATTAGAACAAACTTCTTGTGACGGGAAATTTAAAACTCTTTGTTTACATGGAAGCTCAGATATCAAGTAACTAGATTTTGATAATTTCTCTGAGGTAAAACTTTCTAAGAAACAAAAGTATATATGCAACCTTGAGAAGCACAAACTAGTTACAAAAAGGAAAATCAAAACACACTCACTTATACATCAGCATATAAGCGCCAGGGCCCTGCTTTCCCGACGTCTTTGCCAGCCAGTCTCTATATTCAAATGGTGGGGCTCGGGGATCACTAGCAAAGAGGAAAAAGGAGTCAGCACTGGGGAGATATTCAGCATTATATGCTTTTAGAGGCAAAGACCACCATGAATTCATTGAAAAACAGTGAAGAGGCAGGGAAAATAAATGTGATTTTTAATCATCTACACTAATAAAAGAGAAATATGCAAACTGATCGTACCTTCCCGACACCCATCAGCCAATCAGGAGTGAGTATGCAAATTAACCCAACAAAACTGGCAGGTTAATTTGCATACACGGGTGCCGAGCGGCCAGGGGCGGGACAGGATGCTTGCCGTGGCGACAAGGCAGGCGTTCCACACCGCCCCAGCCACTCTGGGCCTCTGGGCAGCGTGGGAAGGTGGAAAGGCGGCTCCGGGCCAGAGCAAAGATGGTGCCAGCAGCCAGGGGAAGAAAGGCCCATTCTTGCACAAATCTGCGTGCATCGGGCCTCTAGTATTTAATATTAACACAACCCATGTTACTCTGGATCTAGAATTTCAATATATCATTATTCATCCTTAATTTGGTTCTTCATTCTGAAGAACCAAAGGTATTTCCTGTGTAAAAGTTTAGGCACAAAACAAAGAAATACAATCATTTTTCCACTTCATACAGAGAGAAACAAGATGACCTCAACATAAGTGTCTATGACCTTGGCATGTGGCTCTAGAAGTCCTGTCCTGGGAAAGCACCGCAACAACAGGGTGATGGGACTACACGTAACTGATTTAAAACAGGCAGCCATGCGACACTGCAAACACAACGCCACACATCATTTGAAGACAGATGAAGTCTGTTCTTGTCATAATTTAAAACCCTGCCTTACTCTTTCCCCTTTTCCAGTTTGCAGATACATATGAAATCCGTACTAAGAAAAAAGTATTTTCTTAGAAGACAATGGATGTGAATTGAATTGAATTTGAAAAGCTGTTTTCAATGCTTCTTAGGCAAAAGGCAGCATCTGGGCAGCTGGGAACAATGGGATATTTGTATGTTTAGCCACTTCCGGGTTTGTGTCAAAAGTTTTAACAAGTTTTCCTAAAAAAACACCTAAAGATAGAATGATTTTGCAACATATTACTTAATAGTTCGATCACTTAAGTTGAATCTTTTCTGAATTGCTACTAAGTTAACTTCATAAATGGACACTCGTTTTCAACTAAATTCTCTCCTAGTTTCAACTGGGGTGAAAATCTTTAGTTTGGAAAAACTGTTATATGTAAAGAAAAGATAGCAATGATGTTTAGTAATGGGGGTTGGAAGTGCCTTGTTTTAAAAAGGTAGAGGAAAGTAGTCTAACAATTTCATATTGAAAAGCACTTTGAACTCTGCTGATACCTATATTTGCCTTATGCACTTCACATCACTGCCCCCTCTTACAAAGGAGGCGTGGGAAGAGGGAACGGTGAGTCTGAACACTGCCCAGCAGTACCAGAGCAGCTGCGGAATTTCGGACTCTGGGAAGTACTGTTCGCCAGCTTTCCTGTCGTCAAGGCAGAGACAATTCCAGACGAAGGACTCAAATGATGGGAATTAAAAGCTGATAATCACTGTCCTATGTAGCAACTGTTACCCACAGGTAAGAGTTTGATCAAAATGATTAATTTTACAAAAACTGTTCCATACTTTCAGGAAAGAATGAGAATACAATGAAGAAAAATAGGCCTGTTTTTTCTTCCCTCATTCTATAGCTTGTCCTCAAAGCTAGTTAACTCCTACTTCAAAATGTGTTTCAATATTGTCCTTATTTTTCTTTACAGAATCAAAAAACAAAGAAAAAACCCTTCTGATTAGCTATACCACTTACATGCTGGGTAACCTAGGACAAGTACTTAACCTTTCTGGGCCTCAGCTTCCTCATCTGAACAGAGCTAGTGACACTCACCTTGCAGGTTTTTGTGAAAAAATAAATGACTTCATATATATTAAGAGCTGAGAATAGTGCCTAGCACACAGAAGACATTTAATGAAATGTCAGCTGCTATTCTTATGTATTTGTTTTACTTCTTTCAAGATTTTCCCTTTTTTCCCAAAGCTAACACTTTCTTTTTTTTTTTTGCGTTATTGTGGTAAAATATATGCAACTACTGTTTAGACTCCTCTACTCCATTTAGGGTATTCACCTACCCAGAAGCAGATTAAAGACTAGGCCAGGGTCGGCTGACAGCACCAATAGAAAGGGGCCCTAAAATGTGACTAGAAACATGGGGTGGAGGAAACGGAATTTGAAACAACTCTACTCAGGGAGAATGTCACGTCCGGGCGCAGCAGCTGGCTGGGGTGGACCAGGGCAGGGCTGGAGAAAGTACTGAGACTCCACGTTACCTTGTATAAGCTGCTTTCTCCTCTTGCGACATGTTACTCAAAAGAAGTTCCTTTAAGGTAAATGTATTTTCAATCCATTCAATTAATCCTAATCTGAAAAGGAGAATAAAAGGTTTATGAATACAAACCCAAACTGCTCTTTCTTTACTGGAAAAAAGTTCTGTAGAATTAAAGCAAAACAGATTTTTTTTTTCATGTCAATTCTTCACTTACTTTCCCCACATCAAGATAAAAATCATGTTTAGAGGTGTTTATTAGTTCTGGCTAGGTTTCTGTCTTTGTGAAATCTAAAACACTAAATTGTCAAGTGACCTCCAACCCCATCTCAGCCAAATGAAACAAGGATTTGGCCCAATGCTGAAGTTTCCATTTACATAAATCTGCTCTAGAATGACAACGCCCCGGCGCTCATACCTGGAGGTCATGGGGATGACGTGGTACGTCTGTAACTGCATGTTTCTCTGACTGCAGGCGGCGTCTCGGGAGAGGATGACGTTCATGACCTCAAAGAGCTGCTCGACGCGCTGGTCCTGCCGCAGATCTTCGCCCCCTTTCACCAGGAAAGGGTAGTCTCGCTCATCATGGCCTCGGATGATGATGCGCTTCGGTTTTCTGATAGAAGCCATTGTTTTCACCTTTAAAAATTAAGAAAATATTTTTAGGTGCAGTCTACACACTGAGGGACCAGCACATCATATCACCATCAAAAGGGGGGAAAGTGCCCAGCTGGTGTGGCTCATGGCTGAATATGAACCAGGAGGTCAGGGTTCAATTCCTGGTCAGGGCACATGCCTGGGATTGCGGGCTCGATCCTCAGTAGAGGGTGTGCAAGAGGCAGCCAATCAATGATTCTCTCTCATCATTGATGTTTCTATCTCTCTTTTCCTCTCCCTTCCTCTCTGAAATCAATAAAAATATATTTTAAAAAAGGAGGGGTGGGGAAAGTAAGGCTGGTTGGCACACATTGCTCAAAGAGAGATCTCTCTTTGAAGACAGTGATATAGAGAAAAAAAGAGATAATCGAGGGTCTGTGAGATATTTCTGTTACCTGTTCACACCATACTATTGTACCCACATAATTTCATATTCCTGGTTAAAATAATTGCTAATAAATGTGGATGTCCTTAGCAACAAGCAATATACAACTTTCTACAATTACTTAAATTACCTATGTTTTATAATGGATACACATATATAGTTTACCCTTCAAGTTTATTATGTCCTTAAATACGACTGATATTAAAACATTGGAAACATTAAGAAATTCAGTTAAGAATAGGATCATAAAACTACATACATTTTAGACCAACACAGGAAGTTAATTGTCTTTTCTTGGGTACACAAATATTCTCAAATGTGAGAACTAAATGCCACAGACTAACAATCCTAACACCGGCACCTACCCGCTCATCAAAGCCCGCGATCCGTGCGTGGTATTCTGGCATTGGCTTTCCTTTGCCATCATACTGACCTAAGACAAAACAGAAAAGCCTTATTTAGATAGAGCTTGTTACAGATCCCTGTATTTTAAAACAGCTGCTGCCCTGGCCAGTGTGGCTCAGTAGTTGAGCATCGTCCCATGCACTAAAAGGTTGCCAGTTTGATTCCTGGTCAGCGAACATGCCCAGGTTGCGGGCTTGATACCTGGTAGGGGGTGTGCAGGAGACAGTCAATCTCTGTCTTGCTCTCACATCGGTGTTTCTCTCTCTTCCTTTCCCTTCCTCTCTCTCTAAAAATCAATTTAAAAAAACTTGAAAAATAGTTGCGATCTAATTAAAAAGTTAACAAAATTTTTACTAAAAGTTTTTATTTTAGGAAAATGGATCTTAAAAAATCTATTACAGGGTTAAACAAAAGTAGGTTTAGAGTTGTGCAGTATGCAGTTTATTTTGTGTTATTATTTATTAATTATTGTATTATTTACTTGTATTACAACTAGAAACCTACTTTTGCCCAACCCTGCATTTCTGAATTTGACTAAGGGAAGAACTTCAAACAGGAAAAATAATGCATTGGATAGAACACTGTTGTATTTCAAGGAGAATCAAGCTGCATATTAGGAGGCTTACGTTTCAAATAATTTTTTTGAAACTGCCTGCATGTAATACATAGCTGCTAATAATAACAAAGAAAAGTGTTTCTCCAAATGTTTTTTATATCCAATGGATATATAACCATATTAAAACATTTTTTTTGGTCTGTTGAATTCCAGGGTAAAGAACATGAAATGTAAAAAAATTGTCTTTGAAAAATGCTGTGTTCACATCTGACCGACTTGTCTTTATCCTCAATGTCACAATTCTTTTTCTCAAAGGTAAGTTGTTTATCATTATCTTGTCACTTTGAATGGGTCCAGCATGTACATCCCAAGAAGTGATTTGCATTTATACCTATATCATATTTCTGAGGAAAAGGTATTCAGAAGCAAAGCATGGGGATGTTTAGAAGAAATTACATTATCATTATTATTAGATAGAAATCTGAACACTTGTCATAATCAGGAATATAAGAAAACTATAATCTAATTAGACATTGGATAAAGTATACCGATTCATAGTAATGATAAAAATATGACAAGAATTTAAAATAAAAATAACTGTCAAAATCCTGACTTTATTTTAGAAATCAAAAGTTCTTGCTACAGCACTATTCTCCTTAAAGTAGCCTTGTCACTTCTGAAGGTTCACTCACCAGGAATCTCCAGCTCATTTCTTAGGAATTCCACTCTGAAGTCACTCATCCAGGGTGAGCATTCTTTCAGGTTCCCAGGTGGCTTTGAGTCTTCGCGCATTTTTGAAAGCAGTGTGTTGGTAATGTCATTGAAGTCATGAGGCTTCATTCCAGGTAGCTTCGAACCTCGTTTCCCAAAGTGTTTATCAAATTCTTTTCCAAAAGCCTGAAATTAATAAAACTTATCTTAAATATTAATGTTTAAGGTAAATTTGAACATTGGAGATAGGACAGTTAGTGCATCTGCACAGAGGAGGCAGCAGGGAGAGAAAACCTGGATACACAGAGAAAGCACAGACCATTCTATAGGTGACGATTTTCATCTGCTCCCAGATGCCAGGAACTCACAGAACGTTATCAATGCTTTTACCGAGAGCCCATGTGGGGCCTGATTTAGCCTTCATTCACTGGCTGGAACAGGGACTAGGGATCTGGCAGAAAAACACCCTGCTTCTGATTTTCAAAAAAGGTAAGATTATAAACCTCTGTATTTCATTGAATGACCTATATTACTAGGCTCCACACCATATCAAATCCTCCTCTGTTTCACAGTACTGCACTAACTGTCCCTGTTACTCTATGGTTTTATAACCTAGCACGGCATGCTTTCAATTTATAATGCTCCAAGAACAGCTGAAAAGACCTGAATTTAATTCTTCAAACCCTGAGTGCCTACTATTCGCTGGGCAGCGATTCTGTGGTTCGGAGATGCATGAATGCTGCTATCGAGGTGAGTTTCCCTCCCAAGTGGCAGGAGGGTGTTTGCTGGGGATTAAGAGAACCAGTTTCTCCTCTGCTTCTACCACCTGGGGTAGGAATGGAACTCGGGCCCTGAGAACAGATGCTGTGTCTCTTCTGACAGGTGCTGCCACAGAAGAACCAAAAGCATTTTCTAAACAGCTGAGGAATTTGTCCACAATCCACATAGTGATGTGTCTCCAAGGAGCTCTAGGTCATGTGGCCAATGTATGAGATCTTAACTGAAGTTCTCATGAAGGTCACTACGTTGTACCCCTGGACACTGGGCAATGTGCCGAAGTCCACACAGGAAAATGGCCGTCCCACCTCTGCCTGCGCCGTCACACTCACCAGCTCGCTCCAAGGTGGAATGTGGGAGATGTTAGCTGTCACATATGACCAACCACTGTGTTCACACACTGAACTTGGTTGGACAGGCTGGCCACTGCCACAGAGAAGAAGTGGAAGGCCCTGGTTTTCAGGGTGGCCTTGACAGTGAGGATTACAAGGGAGTCCTGCTTATTAAATGTGACTTTTCCCACGATGCCGTCGTCGTCCACAAGGACTGAATTTGGAAATAGGAAGAAAATCACTAACCCAAATGCCAGGAGACAGAGCAGGACAGACAGGAGGCCATACTGCTTGGTTCTCCGAGCGCACAATCTCTGGTCAAGTGGGATCAAAGCCACCAGCTCATTTACTTGCTCTGTCGGATGTAGCCTGTCCCTGGGCAGGAGAGGCAGGGGATGCTGTCCCGCCCAGTGAACTCCACGTGTGGGAACTGGGCAGTGGCATCTTCCTGCTCCCGTTCACCCAGCACATCCTCTGTCAGCTTTCACTTGCTTGTAGGAAGGAGGGTGAGCAGAGTCAGATGCTGGGACCCATGGCCGGGATGTGCCACCTGTCACGTTCTGCCCCTTGGGTCCTTGGAGCGGCCCACTCAGTGCGCATGCATGATTTTATCTTGGCTTTTAGGATTTAAACCCCTTGTCACATGTAGCAATGACAGTCCTGTATATTCTTACACTTATTCAGACCTTTAACTAAAACTACCCTAAGTAGGAATGACCCGACAAAATCCATCTCTACTTACCGAAACTATACCATTCATGCATCTAATTAAAGATGCCTATTTCACACCCAACGGTAGTATAGGTAGTGAAAAGAAAAGATGAATAAGATGAAAATCTCTGTCCACAAGTCTAATTTGGGAGGCATAAATTAAAGAATTAAAGATAAATATGGCCCTAGCCGGTTTGGCTCAGTGGATAGAGTGCCAGCCTGTGCACTGAAGGGTCCCAGGTTCAATTCTGGTCAAGGACACATACCTGGGTTATGGGCTCAATCCCTAGTAGAGGGGCGTGCAGGAGGCAGCCAATCAATGGTTCTCTCTTGTAATTGATGTTTCTGTCTCTCTTTCCCCCTCTACTTTCCTTTCTGAAATCAATTTTAAAAAATACATTTTTTTAAAAAGATAAATATGGTTTTCTATTCCTGGGGATTTTGCCAAAAGAACCTGTACACTATGTTCACAGCAGCACTATTCATAAGAACTAAGAAGTGGAAAAAAACCCAAATGTCCATCAGTTGATGAAAGAATAAACAAAACGAGACAAAAAGTGGAATAATATCCAGCAATAAAACAGAGTGAAGTATTGCCCAGCTCGTTTGGCTCAATGGATAGAGCATCAGCCTGTGGACTGAAGGGGCCCGGGTTACGGGCTTGATCCCCAGTAGGGGTGTGCAGGAGGCAGCCAATCATTGATTCTCTCTCATCATTGATGTTTCTAGCTCTCTCTCCCTTTCCCTTCCTCTCTGAAATCAATAAAAAAAAATAAAGTAAAAAAGGAGTGAAGTGCTGACACATGCTGCAACATGGATGATGCTAAGAGATGTGCATGTAGGTGCTTCAGGCAGCAGAGGGGAAGGAACACCTAACTCCTGGGGACAGCGAGGAGAAGGAGGTTCAGAGACAGGCTCTGAAGGAGAAATGATGCAAAGACACATCTGCCAGGGTGAGCTGTCCAGCTGGACGGGGCCAGCAGAGAAACTCAGGTAGAGGGAGCAGCAAGCACAAGGCATGTGGTGTGGAATCTGGACACGGCAAGGCTCTTTGATCTCCACTTGTTCTAAGAGGATTTTTCTGATTCACTCCAAACTGAGGTGAGAAGATTCTCTTTCTTTCAACTCGAAAACATCTTTGAAAATAGGTCTCACATATCACATTTGTCCTCAGGCTACAGTTCTTTACATACAGTATCTGCCAACAATTCTTTGAATTCAGAAACTGGGTCAATCTTCTCTTTGTATCTCCTATAGCACCCAGTAGAGTGCCTTGAACAGAGATAAGTGCTCACCAATAGTTAACCTATATAAAATACAAATATTTATTGATCCAATATTCAAACCATTCTGAGAATTAAAAAGATTAAACTACATGTAACCTTCATATCTAAGAATCTGAGCATGAAGAACACAATGTAATAAAACCCCCAAGATTTTACCTATTGACCCCCTTTGTTCTTTATGACCTAGAAACATGCCATTAATATTTCAGAGAAAGCATCAGATCTAAAGACAGTTTACAAATTCAACAGACAATTTAAAACCAGAATTGCTAACAAACCAGCAACCATAAGTATTAGTCTTCACAATGATTCTATCATAAAGGCAGGCTGCCATTACCCATACCTGAATAAACTTCCTTCTAAAAGCCCCAAGGCCTGGAGCCTTTGAGTCTCCCAAGGCTGCATACATTCTTTCATACATCTTTTCAATGGTTTTTTTATTTACGGGGTTTTTTGTTAATTCAACTTTGATATCCTCAGTCCAGTCCTGTGCAGGGGGGGAAAAAAGAGAGAAAAATCAAGCTAGATTGTAAGTAGATTTTATCTAAGTTCTATGTTTTATGTGTTAGAAGATGTAATATTACCTTAAAGATCATTTCTGGATTAGAGAGTTGTTCTAGGGCATTAATAAAATCTTGAACCACTCCTCCTTGATCCAACTTAATTTTAATCCTATAAAAAATTACCAAGTTTAGGTAATCAAACATCTTCCATAGATCAAGGCCTATAATTTATAATTATTTTTACTTATATATAAAACTTTATATAACTAGAGAAGAAGCAATTTACACATTCTATCTAATATTAGATAAAGAACAAAGTCCCCTCTTATCCACAATTTCTGTGGTATCAGTTACTGGGGGTTAACAGTGGTCCAAAAATATTAAGTGGGAAAATGCAGAAACAAACAAATCATACGTTTTACATTGCCTGGCATTCTAGTGGTGATGAAATCTGGTGCTGTCCACCTGGAACATGAATCATCTCTTTGTCCAGCATATTCACCCCACTTCATCTCATCACTTAGGCACTGTATCATCTTACATTATCACCAGAAAGGTGAATACAGTACAATAACATATTTGTGAGAGAGACCACGTTCACATAACATTTGTTACAGTGTGTTATTATAATTGTTGTTTCATTATTATTGTTGTCAATCACTTACTGCACCTAATTTATAAATTAAACTTTATTATAGGTATGTATCTATAGGACAAAACAAAGCATACACAGGGTTTGGCATAATTGCAATTTCAGGCATCCACTGAGGGTCTTGGAACATATCCCTCGTGAATAAAGGAGGACTCCTGCATTCTATAAAGAGGTGAGATTCTTAGATAAGGTAAAATTAAATTTTCTCGCAAATAATGTCAACATTTTGATGTATACAATTTGATACATACAATTCTGTCTGAAGTTATGTTATGAAAGAAAAGGCCACTTTCTCGACAAATTTTAAAAACTTTTTCCTTTCTTTCTTTTAAAATCGTTAATCATGTTGCAGCTGACTCTGCTGACTCTGCTGAGAATGGGGCACCAGCAGTGGCAGGTGGTGTGTGCAGAGCTAACCCATTGACAAACCATGATAAAAGCTATGCCTAACTCTATTGTCTTCTCAGAAACAAAACACTAAATAATATAGTAGATCAGCTCCTAACAAAAAAGACATCCCCTTTTTGACAGGGAATTTCTACTAAGATACCATGCTTTATAACGTATTCTTGCAAAAGCATTACACCATTGCTAGTTGTATCTCCACTTATAATCAACTGAAGAAGCGAAAGGAATGACACTTCAGACAGCCTACTGAGTCCTAATTAAGAAGCGGGGCTTCCTGGATATTTTCAATTAAAGAAGAATTTCAAGAACTAATTTCAAAAAGCATTTCATCTAGCCTGTTTCAACCAACAGATTGCTATCAGCATAAGGGTAGAATGTTCCATGAATAGTATTCTAAAAGGAAATGTATTTTTAAAAAGATATTCTAACAAACAGCATACCCAGGGTAGATACATTTAACAAAGATACCTAAGATGTTCTAGTCTTCAGTGAAAGCTCTAATTAATTTGAAGACAAATATAAGCTTCCATGTGTTTGCTTTTACCATACACATTGTTTATAAACTGTAATATTTAACTACAGCAGAAATCAACCCAAGTTCTCTGCAATGTCACCTTGCCACAAACTCCTTATTCTTATGACCAGCAGAAGTATCTTTGAAGGAATAGCTTTCACTGCTTATTATGAACGGGTAGACGATGGCCTGGGGGTAGTGGTCAGCGATCTCTTCCACCGTGTGCTGGATGGCCACGGCCTCCTCCTTGTCCAGTAAGGCCAGCATGTGGCTGATCCAGCCAATGAACTGCCAGCAAGGAATGGAAGAAATCTAAAACACAGAGAGCTGTAACTTAATAATCCATAAAAATTAAACGTTTTGTTATAAAAGCAATGTGTCCAATATAAAAAGTACACATATTTATAATCAGAAGTATCAAAACAGACCAATATAAAATACAGTGTTCTCTCCCTCAGCTCTCTCAATTCCTGTTCCACTGTGAACCATGCAATTCTTCCAGACATTTTCCAGGTATGTACACACATATCCTCTCCTTACAAGACTGGAATCAGACTAGGCATACTGTTGCTGGTTTTTCTTAGACAAATTTACCTCATTCCTTCTAATGGCAACATAGTATTCCATTTCAATTAACTACTGCCCTAAAATGAATTTTTAGGGTATTTTCTAATTTTTGCTATTACAGATAATGCTACAGTGGACATCCCTATTGTATGTGTGCTATATACCAATGGGATAAATTCCTAGAAGTAAAATTACTGTGTGAACATTAACAACTGTAAAAAACATTGCTAGCTCTCCAAAAAGACTTTTCCAATCTGCACTTCTGAAAGTGAATTCTGCCAATACCATGCTGTTTTGATCACTATGGCCCAGGTGGGTACTGAAAATATCAGGGGAACACTTTGTAAAGTATCTGATTGTCTAACCACTATGCTGTACACCTGGAACTAACATAAAATATTACTGAATGTGAACTGCACTGAAAAAAACTTTGGATACAATCAATTTTTTAAAAATTCATTATCAATCTGAGAAGGGAAAATCTAATTTTAATTTTCATGTTTTATTATTAATGAGGCAAATCAGCTCGTAACAACAAAAAAGCTTTTAAGTAAACAGCCTGTTTATGTGTGCTGCCTACAATAATCATGTGTGCATTCCCCTTAACCATTCCCGACTGGTCTATTTGTTGTGTAGAGTGCAGACCTCAACCCTGTCTCTAATATGCACTGAAAATATTTTTCTCCCAGTTTTTTAAACTTTGTATATGGAATATTTTCTTTTTCTGCGTAGAAGTATGAAATTATTTTTCTTTATGGCTTCTGGTTTTTGTTTTTTTACACCAAGACTATTTTCAAAATTTATTCAAAATTAAAATGCTTTTTAAGGTGTTAATTTTAAGATAAAATCTGACATACTTGGCAGATTGGCATGAGGAGTGACTATGGGCAAGCTTCCTACCTTTACCCATAAATGAGGGGAGAGCAGGGTGTGTGAGCATAAAATGTATCAGAATACACAGCCACAGGGAGCACACAGTAGAGGTGAGCTGCCCCATCTCAAGTGTTTCCCCCAGTGTCAGAACATTGATTATTTTCTCAAAAAGTGAAAATGCTATCTTTATTAAATATATAAATAAAATAATTTAAAAATTAAATTATAACTTATTTCTTCCCTTGTCTTTAGGAAAAGCACACCAATAGTGCATTTCTAAAGTTAATCTGCTGTTTAAGACCTACGGAAACAACCCCACCGCTCCTAATTCACAGGGTCAGGGTCAGAGGAGTGGGAAAGCCCTGGCAGGCCCTGCATCTCAGCTCAGAGACCTGCATTGTGTAAAAACTTGCTCAGATCGCTCGTATTGTATCACTGTTTTTGAACTACTATTACGTTATCAACTCAAAGGTTCCCTATTTTCAGTTAAACATCTATAAAAGTCAGTAAGGAGCCCTTCTCTTACAGACGTGCCTAACAGACAGGAAGGCAGCAGGATGACGAAGCCCAGTGTAGGGCGAGGACTGCAGGGACATACAAGCTGGTGAACAGAACATGTGTGGGACTGCAGGCTGCTTCTGTGCGCCCACACACGCGAGCTGCACACTGTGAGTTCGGATGCCCCAGGGTCCCTCCGCACACGGTGCTGCTGCAGGCACGAAAGGCACTGGGGGTGGGATGCCAGCTGAAATGTACTCCTTTCTCCCTGGACTAAGTAATGCCCTGAGCACAGGCATCAACAGGTGCCAAGACCACAGCTTTGTCTTTATGGACAGTAAACTGTACTACAGAAAATTCCCATCTCTGTCCCAGATATACCTCCTCCTCTGTTCCTTGGGGTCCTTGTTCAGACAGAGTTATCAACATCCACTAAGGAAAATGGATAAATGTGAACACTCCTTTATACCGTTTTAAATTACACATGTTCTTGAAATGTAGTAAAATTATATGCTTGTTAGGAAAAACTAAAATATATGCATTATACACATTAATGTGCTTGGATAGAAATAGGAATATGTCTTTAAGCTCCACAGATACAGACACTCACCTCTTTTGTCATTAGGCTCAGGGTCTCCTCTGGGTACTGCTCTATAATCTGCAGCAGCCTGGGAAACTTCAGCCTGGCTTCACTGGAGTGTAATTTTAAAGCTTTCAACATTTTGTCCACCACAAGGGCAGGATATGTCTGCAGTTCTACGGACTCGGTAACTAACATGGACAGGGATAAAAACAGCCATGGTCAATACTAGTATCTCCACTTACACATAAATTATAAATGTACCATGTAATTCTAGTTTCCCTTTTGGCTTATATTTTGTAGTATGTCATTTTTCCTCCCTAACAACTTCTTTAAAACACCAGAAGCAATTTTGGACTACACATACAAGTTTCTATCTCGAAACTGAATGTTCTATGACATTACCCATTCTACATGAAGCACGGTTTGCTTCCTGGGCTGGGAACATCAAGGGCAGCCACTGGTTCCTGAATTAATTCCAGGAACAAGAGTCAGGACACATAAGGCCAATAATACCAAACAAGCAAAACATGAAAGCGGAAGTTAAGTAAATGGAAAGCTGGAAGACAGCTTGACTCCAGGATAGAAGATAAGCAGGTCATGTTGCTTGGAGATGTCAATCCTTAAAAAGGCAAGACTTTTCTCATTTAAAGCAAACACAAATAGGAAACCAAAAGTACGTACAAAGTTCTTAGACTTTACAGTAACCTAATGTGACACAATTTTCTTTTCTTTTGTGAGTCACCTGATGCAGTCTCTTCCTCCTCCCGGAGCCGTTGGTCACAGAAATCCACCAGCGCCATATAAGCATCTACCACCCCAGCTGCGGGCTGCGGGCACTGGCCGGAAGGGGCTTCCTCCTCAGCTGTCCTCGTGGCCTCGGAAAGGTGATGAAATGCTCTCTGGTGCAGTGCTGTGACCACCTAGAATTCAGAGGTCTCAGAAAACCTGCCAGCGGGACTGAAGCTTTGTGGACAAACTCTACTTTCTACTTGTGAGGATAAAGGTAGAATACTTGTAATTCATTAGTCATCAATCCTATATAATAAAAGCCTAATATGCTAAGTGTTCGGTCATCCGGTTGCCTGTTCAACCAAAGCGAAATATGCTAATGATATGCTAAGGCGGCTCAACTGCTCACTATGACGTGCACTGACCACCAGGGGGCAGATGCTCCAACTGGTAGGTTAGCTTGCTGCTGGGGTCCTGCCGATCGGGACTGTGCGAGAGGGGCCGGACATGCCCTGGAATCCTCCTGTGGTCCCTCCCCGGCTGGCCAACCTCCCACGTCCCTCCCCAACCCCAATCATGCATTGGTGGTGTCCCTCGGCCTGGCCTTTGCCCTCTCGCAATCCAGGAACCCTTGGGGGATGTCGGAGAGCCGGTTTCGGCCCGATCCCACAAGCCAGGCTGAGGGACCCCACTGGTGCACGAATTTGTGCACCAGGCCTCTAGTCTACACTAATAAAAGAGAAACATGGTAATTAAGGTACGACCGCTACCCTTCCCATTGGCTAATCAGCATATCCTTATACAAATTAACTGTCAGCCAAGATGGCGGCCGGCAGCCATGCACTGAAGCGAGCAGGGAGGCTTGCTTGCTCCAGTGACGGCGAACTCCAACGTTCCCCGCCTGCAGCTGCCGGCCTCTCAGCTGCAACTCTAAGCAACTATGTACTATGTTGCAAATAAGAAGCTAAACAAAACCCCAGAAACCGGCTTTCATTCAGCCGGGCTTCAGCCAGCTGGACCGCAACACTGTATCGATGTTTTCAGCAGCGAGGCCTCAGAGCTAAAGCTGGCCCAGAATAAAAAAAAGAAAAAAGAAAAAAAGGAGCGGTTGGGAGCTTCAGTCACCCGCTTCGGGAAAACAGCCCTCAGCCCCTCACCCAGACTGGCCAGGCACCCCAGTGGGGACCCTCACCCTGATCCAGGACACCCTTCAGGGCAAACCAGCCAGCCCCTACCCATGCACCAGGCCTCTATCCTATATAGTAAAAGGGTAATATGCCTCCCAGCACAGGGCTCAGCGGAGCAGCGAGGCTCCCGGCACCGGGATCAGCGTGACAGGGGGCAGCGCCCAAACCCCCTGATCAGCCCTGCTCTGTGCCTGATAGGGGGGAGCTCCCCAATCCCCTGATTGCCCTGCGGCTCTGTGTGTGACAGGGGGCGGGGCCACAACCTCTCTATCCGCCTGCTCTGTTTGTGACAGGGGAAGGCGCCCAACCCCTGATCAGCCCTGCTCTGTGCCTGATAGGGGAGAGCTCCCAATCCCCTGAGGCTCTGTGTTTGA
>NW_005871075.1:1596911-1613712 GCF_000147115.1 Myotis lucifugus
AGGGCGCCCCACCCCCTTTTTCACCCTTGCTTTGTACTTAATAGGGGGGGTCTCCCAATTCCCTGGGGCTTTTTTTTTTACATCGGTGCGCGGCCCCAACCCCGGGTTGGCCAATCATCTCTTCACCAGGGGTGGGGCACCATCCCCCCCCCCCCCCCCCACGGGCCCTGCTCTGTGTGTGACAGGGTAGAGCCATAACCTCTCCATCGGCCCTGCCCTGAGTGTGACAGTGGCGGCGCCCCAACCCCCTGATCGGCCCTGCTCTGTGGATGATAGAGGGTGGCGCCCCAACCCCCCTCCACGGGCCTTGCTCTGTGTGTGACAGGGTAGAGCCATAACCTCCCCATTGGCCCTGCCCTGAGTGTGACAGGGTGCAGCGCCTCAACCCCCTGATCCACCCTGCTCTGTGTGTGACAGGGGGTGGTGCCCCCCAACCCCCTGATCGACCCTGCTCTGTGTGTGACAGGGTACGGAGCCCCAACCCCCCTGATGGGCCCTGCTCTGTGCGTGACAGGGGGCAGCGCACCACCCCGATTGGCCCTGCTCTGTGCGTGACAGGGGGTAACCTCGCCATCGACCCTGCCTTGAGTGTGATAGGGGGCGGCGCCCCAACTCCCCAATCGGCCCTGCTCTGAGCCTGACCAGGGGCTGCACCTAGGGATTGGGCCTGCCCTCTGCCACCCGGGAGCAGGCCTAAGCCAGCAGGTTGTTATCTCTGAGGGGTCCCAGACTGCGAGTGGGCACAGGCCGGGCTGGGGGACCCTCCTCCCCCCACCGAGTGCACAAATTTTTGTGGACTGGGCCTCTAGTATATATATAAAAACCTAAGCAACCATATGACTGGACGACTGGCTGGTAGCCATGACGCACACTGACCACCAGGGGGCAGATGCTCAATGCAGGAGCTGTTCCCTGGTGGTCAGTGTGCTCCCATAGCCAACCTCCTGCAGCCGGCCAACCTCCTGCGGTCCCTCCCCCTGGCCAGCCAACCTCCTGTGGTCCTTCCCGCTGGCTGGCCGGCCCCAATTGACCCCAATTGCCGGCCAGGCCAAGGGACTCCACCCGTGCACGAATTCATGCACCAGGCCTCTAATAAAATAATAAATAGAGAAAGCTGGCTAAATGGAAAAGGGAGAGTCTGCCCTGATTGTGCAAGAGTAAGCAATTCCAGTAAGATCCTGAGCATATAAAATAAAAGAATAAGCCACGTGTGGGCCAGATAGTCCCCCAGTCACACAGAGTGGGCACCAGAAGTCCATGTGGATCACACAGCCCGTCAGGAATTTGAAGAGCTGGAAGATGGCTCCCTGTGGCCAATGTCCTGCACAGATGTCGGTAACATTGTGAAAAGAAGAAGCAAGGCTACACAACTAAAATGAGGTGGCTCCTGGTGAGATGAGGAGAGGCTGGTAACTATGAAAATACAAAATGATTTTAAAAAGCAGGCACTAAATAAAAAAGTGAAAAGGGCTGGTTTGTCCCACAAGCTAGTGGGAAACCTGAGTGGGGACAGATGGTGAAAACTCCATTAACAAAAGTCATGCAAGAACCATCCACATCATTTCAACACAAATTTCCTATTTTTAATGTTGAAAAAAGTGAATCATTTAAATAAACAGGAAAAACATGGAATATATCCATTTTCCACATAATAAATTTGGCTGGGTATAACTGTCAAATATATTATACAAACGCAAAGTAATGCTCATTATTTATTTACTAGAGGCCCAATGCACCATATTTGTGCAAGAGTAGGCCTTCCTTTCCCCGGCTGCCGGCACCGGCTTCCCTCTGGCACCCGGGACCTGGGCTTCCCTCCAGCTGCCAGCAGGCACCTGGGACCCGGGCTTCCCTAGCAGCCCCAGCTTCATCCAGAAGGACATATGATCTAATTAGCATATTACGCTTTTATTATTATAGATTTTCTCTACTTATTCCTTTTTAGTTTTTAAGGTCCAGGTTAAAACTAACCCTATCTAGGATCCTGAAATAATGGCTCTCTCATCTCAGCTATCAAAAAGCATTTAACCTAATTCCTAAAGATTGGGAGTGAATTTCCATAATTCATTCTTTTGAAAACTGGTATATGATTATTCAAATAACATACTGTTTTTTAAAACTGTCTAGTAAATCTTCATTTTAAGTAGTAGTTGAAAAGCAATAAAATGGAACAGAATAGAATAAAGAAATTTCAGAGCTCTATATTTTGCCCCAAAGCTGTAGTATCTCTTTCTTGTTTGGTGCTTCACTTAATAGATAGATAATCCACTGGCAATCAGATTCCCCCTTGGAATCAGCAAAAGGGACAACTATTGAGAATTCCCATTGACTGAAGTTACTGGAAGTATATCACAAAACCTTAAAGATTAAGAATTTAAGCCCAACCACTGTTGCTCAGTGGTTGAGTGTCGATCTATGAACCAGGAGATCCTGTTTCAATTCCCAGTCAAGGCACATGCCTGGGTTGCAGGTTCCTTCTTTCTACTCACTTTGGGCTTTGTTTGCTCTTCTTTTTCTAGTTCCTTTAGGTATTAACTTTAGATTGTTTGAGATTTTTCCTGTTTCTTGAGGCAGGCCTGTATTGCTATAGATTTCCCTCTTAGAAATGCTTTGATTATTCTCATACTTTGGGTCATTGTTTTCATTTTCATTTGTCTCAACGTATCCTGATTCCTCCTTGATCTCATAGTTAACCCATTTATTAATTAGTAGCATGTTGTTTATCTTCCATGTGTTTAATGTTTCCCAGTTTTCTACTTGAATTTCATTTCTAATTTCATACCATTGTGATCACAGAACATACTTGATATGATTTCATCCCCTTACATTTATTGAGTCTTGTTTTGTGGCTTAGCATGTGGTCTAATCTGGAAAATGTCCCATGTGCCCATGTATATTCTGCCTTTTTGGGGTGAAATGTCTAAAAATATCAATTAAATCCACCTGCTATAATGTGTCATTCAATGCCATGGTTTCCTTGTTGATTTTCCGTCTCCCTCTTCTCCCCCACATGTTTTTGTCATTATATTTTACCTCTTTGTGTGTGTGTGTATTCCTTACTATTGTATTTACACATAAATTCATACTTTTGACTTTTTTATTGATTCACTGTTCTTACTATTTGCCTTTGTGAGATTTTTTTCTGTTCTACGTTTTATTTTAATTTTTTCTATTTTTCTACTTAAAGAAGTCCCGTCAAGATTTCATGTACTGCTAATTTAGTAGTGACTGATTCCTTCATCTTCTGTTTGCGTGGGAAAATATCTTTCCTACAATTCTAAAAGATAACCTTGCTGGATAGAATAATCTTGGTTATAAGTTTTATCTTTTATCACTTTTAATAGAACATGTAATTGACCTTTGGGCCTGCAAAGCTTCTGTTGAAAAATCATCTGATGGTCTTACAAGAAATCCCTTGCATGTAAGTTGATGATTTTCGCATGATACTTTTAGTATTCTCTTTGTCTTTAATCTTAGGCATTTTAGTTGTAGGTCTCTTTTGGGTTCATTTTTCTTCCCCCTCACCTAGGATATGTTTTCCATTGCTTTTTCAGAGAGAGTGGAAGAGAGGGAGGGAGATGGGGGGGAGGGGCAGAGAGACAGAGAGTAAAACATCAATGTGAGAGACACATCAACTGGCTGTGTCCTGCTCGCTCACTAACTGGGGGAAGGGAGCGAAGCACAACCCAGGCATGTACTCTTGAGCAAGAATTGAACCCGCAACCCTTAGGTGCGTGGGTGAACGCTCTAACCATTGAGAAACACCAGCCAGGGCTAGGGCTCTTTGGGTTCATCTTATTTAGGACTCTCTACACTTCTTGTACCTGGAAGTGTATTTCCGTCAAGAATTTAGGAAATTTTTCAGTCATTATTTCTTCAAATAGAATTTGAATCTCTGTCTTTATCTCTTCTCTGATTGGGACCGCTAAAATGTAAATGTTGGTGCCATTAATATTGTCCCCACAGGTCCCTTAAACTATCCTCATTATTTAAATTATTTTTTCTTTTTAGCTGTTCTGATTTGGTGTTTTCTGCTACCTTGTCTTCCAAATCGCTAATTCGATTCTCTGCTTCATTTAATCTGCATATTCTTTATTCAGTTTTGTAGCCTTAAACGCTGACTGGTTCTTTATTATATTTTCCAACTCTTTAAGTTCTCCTTGAGTTCTTCTGTTCTTCTCCCATGTTCACTGAGCATATTATAACCAGTGCTTTGAACTCTTTACCTAGTAGATTGTTTGTCTCTGTTTCATTTATATTTTTTTCCTGAAGTTTTGTTCTTTTATAGTTTGGGACCTGTTCCTTTGTCTCCTCATTTTTGCTGACTCTCTGTGTTTGTTTCCATATACTAGATATATCTGTTCCATCTCTTATTCTTGAAAGATTGGCCTTACGTAGCCAGGTGCTAGTGGTGTCTGTGTGGGGGTTATATGTGCCGTCCTGATGTAGTTGGGCCTCAATTGCTGCTGGAATGCCAGTGGGAGGGGCTGGCACTCAGGGAGACTGGCTGTGAGAGTCATATGTGACTTCAGTGGATGAGCTCTTGAGCAGGGGCTGATTCCACAAAGTGGGAGTTGCTTTATGGGGCTCTGGTGCCAGCTGAGACTGTCCAATGGGTGTGTTGTGTCTGGATCCTCTTGAGAGGGGCTTTGGTATGGGTTAGGGTCAGCACAGCTTGTGCCTGGTTTGTGGTCACTTGGTAGGAGCTACAAATTGATCTGCAGTTGGTAGCTGCTTGTGCTGGGCTTGGAAGTGCATGAAAGAGCCAAGTCAGCTATTGCTTGTGCTGGGCTTGTGGCTGCTCAGTTGGATCTAAGATTGGCCAACACTTACTCAAAGTTTGGGGCCACCTAGTGGGAAATACAATGTAAGCTAAAGCCGGTGGCTATTGTGTTGGGGCCACCTGGCACGAGCTACAATGCACATTGATGCTGGCTACCACTTGTGTGAAGTTGTGGACTTCTGAGAGTCTGATGCATGAGCCAAAGCTAGACAACACTCTTGTGAGGTTTGTGGATTTTTGGAGAGTTTGCAATATAAGCTAGGCAGGCTGCTCATGGAAACAGGCAGATGAAAGAGGCCAGGGAGGGCCCAGTGATCAAGGGCTTGGGTTATCCGGGAAATATGGGGTAGGGCAAATGTTAGCCAGGTTCATGGAGAGCACAGATGTAGCGCCCACCTGTGCTGGCCCAGTTGGGTGAGAAAAAGAGTTCAACGAAGGAAATGGCATGCCTACTAGTGTTTCTCTTCCCTGAGAGGGTTACCCTGTTCCCTAACCCTGCAGCCCTCTCTCTGAAGTTATTCAATAGTTCCTCTCCATGTATCTCAGGCACTTTCTGAGCTGCTGCCCCTGTGCTGGAGCTTAGAGCCAGTGAATTTCTGCATGGGCCCTTTAGAAGTGGCATTTCAGTCTCACAGAGCCATTTGCCTCTCAACATCATCTCTGTTGGTGTTCAAAGCCAGATGTATGGGGACTCCTCTGTCCAGCACAGGTGCCCTGGGCTAGGGAGGCTGGTGTGGGGCTGAGACCCCCTTGCTCCTCAGAGGGGCCTACAAAGCCAATCCATTCCTCTCATTTCTTAATTGCCACACTGTGGATGGAAGACCTACTGGTCTGCAATCGGACCCCCACTACCTGTCTTGATGTGGCTTTTTCCTTATATCTTTAGTTATAGGCATTCTGCTCAGCAAAGGTTCAGGTGGTTCGTTCTATCACTGAGTTGTAATTATGATGTGATCTCAGGAGGTGGCAAGTTCAATTGACCTACTCCACTCCAGTTGATGTTGACTCTGCCCTCTACCCATTATTTCTTTCATGCAGCCAAAAGGTCGCACATTAAAGACATACAACATGCAAACACGAAAAGTTCACTCTCGTAATAAACATTACCTTTTCTACATTCTCTGAAGTGGATCCAGAAAGTTCCAAGATTCTTCTAGCCTTGCTTTCCTCAATTTCAGCAAGGCAGCTTGGCTCACTGCTGAGAGCATTAGCTATGATCCGGTAAGTTGTACCCAAGAGAACATTATGGTCACGGAAAGCCAGAATATTTTTGCTTAAGTAGCTTGATGTGTTCTCACCTATTGGATTAAACACACACACACATACAAACTCACACAGGATTTCTTTCAGAAGTAAATGAATACCATAAGGTAAAAAAAAAGTTTATAGTATATAAAAGTTGTTTTCTACTAAGAAATTAACTAAAATAAATCTTGATGTTATAAGAAACTAACTTCACACACTGGTTAGGTAGTCTTGAACTAATATTAATGAAAAATGTTCTTTGTTAGCAGTGACATATCTAAGTACACAGAGGCTAAGCAAATAAAATACTAACTTTTATTCAAGTATCATCATTCTGCATTTTGTCACAGCACCTAATTCTATCTGTTACAAAGAATAAGAAATGGATTTATGCATAGCCATGAATAACCCATAGTTTTTTTGTGTGTGTGTTTTTCCTTTCTTTTTTTAAAATATATTTTTATTGATTTCAGAGAGGAAGGGAGAGGGAGAGATGGAAACATCAATGATGAGAGAGAATCATCTGTTGGCTGCCTCCTGCACGACCCGCACTGGGGATTGAGCCCACAACCCAGGCATGTGCCCTTGACCAGAATCGAATCCAGGACCCTTCACAGGCCAACTCTCTTTCCACTGAGCCAAACCCGGTGGGGAACCCAGAGTTTTTTAATTGATACTGTTACCTGTTGCTGATAAAGCAACAGAGACTAGAGACTGCCACATTTAAAGGTCTGATTCTTCCCGTTTAAAAAAAAAGCTGAAGGAGCTCATCACCATCAAAACAGTATTACAATAAACTGTAAAGGGACCTTTTTAAGAAGAAAATATGAATAAGAAAATATTGCAAAGAAAAAATTCTGACAAAAGCAAATATAATCAAATCAGTGAATCAATGAACACTAAAGCTAGTATAAAGGTTAAAAGGCAAAAGTAGGAAAATCATGAGTAAATACAACTGTAAATTAAGGGATACACACAAACACACGCATAAAAGAAATAGAAAAATGATGACAAAAACATAAACGTGAAGGGGGTAAGTAAAAATAGTAGTGAGTTTATTATGTCTTAAAACTTAAGCAACCATCAACTTAAAATACACTGCCATAAATACAGCTTGGTATATATGAAGTACAAGGTAACCACAAAGCAAAAATGTACAAGAAATATACAGGAAATAAAGAGAAAGAAATCCGAATACAATACTACAGAAAGTTATCAACACATGAGAGAAGAGAATAAGAGAATAAGAAAGGAACAGAGAAGAACTACAGAAACATTAATAAAATGGCTGTAACTTCATACTATTACTACTTATTTTAAATGTAAATGGATTAAATACTCAAATCAAAAGACAAAAGGATAGGAGCTTTCCAAGATGGCTGCAGAGTAGCTGGAAGCTGTGCACACCTGCTCCCAGCCCCAAACCGGATTTACAGTGCAATTACAGAGCAATCAAGTTGGAAAACCAAGTGAGATACGGAACCATGATGGTGGCATAGGTAAACACCTGAAATTGCTGCCTCGCACAACCACTTCAAAAATACAACTAAAAGACAAAACGGACATCATCCAGAACCACAGGAAGGCTGGCTGAGTGGAAATTCTACAACCAGAAGGAAAGAGAAAAGCACACTGAGACTCAGAGGAGGTGCGGAAGTAAAGTGCAGAGATATGGAGGCGCGCGCGGAAAGGGCTGGCAACTGAGGACGCGGCTGACTTTTTGAACCAGGAGGGAGACACAAGCTCCCGACTGCTCTGAACTCCAGTTCTGGGCGAGTCTCTGGAGACCCAGACTCATACGGGGAGAAACTGGACTGTCTAGCATTGGTCGGAACTCGAGGGTGGCTTTCTCTCAGAGGTACTTGCAGTGATTACCGCGGGACAGAGACTCGGGGCCTCTTAGGGCAGGGCTGAGGATCAGCCATAGCTGCTTTCTCTGCCCTGTTGATTCCCTGAGACCCCGCCCCACCCAAGCTGCGTGCAGAGGCTTTTGCATATGAATGCCCTGGCCCTTTGCAATATAAAATTACCTAACAAACTGCAGCTGGGTCACAGAGACCCAGAACATCCAAAAGAAGGCCCAACCTGAACCTGCAGTGAGACCACCTAGTGGGCAGCTAGAGTTGGAGTCTCCGGCAGAGACGGAGGGATTTGGCTTTGAAGCCAGGACTACTTTCCCTTCATTGCTTGCCTGACTGCGTGATCCCCAAGTAGGGAACCCACTAGGCCCATCTCAGCTAACCTGGGTTCATCCTAGTCTCTCTTTAGAAGGCGGGGGAGGAAGACCAGGAACCTCAAGGGAAAGGCGGAGAAGCCGACAGGCAGGCAGACCTCAGGGAACCTGGGTCTTATCACAGATTTGCTCCCAGCTCGAAGCTGGAAGAAGCCGACCCTTTTACAGATTAGCCCCTCTCACGTACACACAGGTCCAGTCAACACCGACACACACAGTGGACAGCACTGTAGCTTCGGAGAGGTAGCCCAAGGCTGGTCACACACAATGTCTGACAGCAGCCTGCACCTGAACCCCACCCAAATGGACCCAGAACCAACACAACCAGTAACGAGCTTCAGACCACACTAGAGCTCAACCAAACTAGCTACACAAGCAGCACACCCAAGGGTGGATCCTGGCAGGCACCAGGCCATGCTGGGAGCAACCCCTGCTCAGGGAATAGCCCCCGCACAGTAAATGGTAACCACCTGTAGTCACCGAGCCTGAAGGGTTAACTCCACCCACAAAAGGGCCAACAGCAATCAAGCCTCAACTACCACAAGGGGGTGGGGGGGGGGGAGTGACACACACATACTTCACAAGAGACTTTCCTGGAGCATGGAGCTCAGACGATCTGGAAGACTGTGCCACAGCCCAACAAGAACCTCAGACTGCACCTATACAGCAGCTTGCACACCATGGTCGGGATGGAGCCTCACAGCCAGCCAGCCTGAGGCGAGATCCCACCCACAAATGGGCCAACGGCAATCAAGACTCAATTACAAAAGGAGGGCCCACATACCCCACACAAGAGACCTTCCTAGAGCATCCAGCTCAGGCGATCAAGGAGCTGCTCCACTGGGTCCCATAGGACACACTCCATAGGCAACCCCATGAACACTGGGAGTCACAGCAGTTCTATCTAATAAATAGTAACAAACACAAAGAGACAGCCAAAATGGGGCACAAAGAAACAGGTCCCAAATGAAAACACAGAGGAATCTCCAGAAAAAGAGCTAAATTAAATGGAGACAAGTAAAATATCAGATATATAATTCAAAGTAATGGTTATAAAGATGCTCAAGGAACTTAGTAAGAGCTACAATAGCATGAAAAAAACATAAACTCATGAAAAATAACAGTCGGAAATCAAGAGTGCCATATCTGGCATCAAATACACTGGAAGGAATGAAAGTAGGTTAGATAAAGCAGAGGATTGAATCAGTGATTTGAGCGACAAGGGAGAATAAAACACAAACCAGAGCAGCAAAAGGAAAAAAGAATAAAAAAGAATAAGGATAGCCCTAGCCAGCTTGGCTCAGTGGATAGAGCGTCAGCCAGCAGACTAAAGGGTCCTGGGTTCGATTCTGACCAAGGGCACATGCCCGGGTTGCAAGCCAATCAATGCTCCCCTATAGGGAGTGTGCAGGAGGCAGCCAATCAATGATTCTCTCTCATCATCAATGTTTCTACGTATCTCTCTCTCCCTCTCCCTTCTCTGAAATCAATAAAAATACATTACAAAAAAAGAATAAGGATAGTTTGAAAGAACTTTGGGACAATATGAAAACCTAACAATAGCTGCATCATAGAGGTACTGAGGAGAAGAGAGTTGGGTTAACTGGATGAAGGAAGGTGAAGAGATTAGTCAAAGAAGGTACCTGCATCGCCTATGGACACAGACAACAGTGTGGTGAAGGCGTGAGGGGCGGGGCACGAGGGCTGGGTGGAGGTGGGGGGGATATCTCTAACAGTGTCAACAATAAAAATAAAGAAAAAAAAGACAACATGATAAAGACGATGTGGTACATATATACCATGATTATTCAGCTGTGAAAAATAATGAAATCATACCATTTGCAACAGCAGAGATGAACCTAGAGGATAGTGTGCTAAGTGAAGTCAGACAAAGACAAATACTATATGATTTCACATATATGTGGAATCTGAAGAACAAAATAAACGAACTAAGAAAACAAAAACAAACTCATAAATAATAAAACAAACTGATGCTTGCCCGATGGAAGGAGGGCTGAGGCTAACTGAAAAAATGAAGGAATTAAGAAGTACAAAGTGGCAGTTACAAAACAGCTATGGAGATATAAGGTATAGAGAATATAGTTAATAATATTATAATAACTATATATGGTGCCAGATGGTGCAAGATTCACCAAGGGAATCGCTTTGTAAATTATTTAACTATCTCACCACTATACTGTACACCTGAAACTAGTATAACATTGAAAGTCAACTGTAGTTAAAAAAATTTTTAAAGTAAAGGTCTGGTTTTTCATGTTACTGTGTGGCTCTAGGAAAGATGATCCAGCCTTGAATAATCTTGCAGCGATGTGGAAGGTGGTGTGAGAGATGTGAGAAGGCGGTGTGAAAGAGAAAGGGTGCTCTCTCAGCAAAGGCCATCAACCACACCACCTGCTCATCCATGGGATGACCATCCTCTGACTGATTCGTCTCACATACACGACCATAACCACTGGCTCTGCTTATTTCACAAGGCTCATTCAAAGTCAGCCAAACCATAACTACTAAATCAGTAAAATTATTTTTATAAGTACCAACTTTTATCTTCATATCAGCACACTCCTCCTATCCCTCCATCCCCCTCAAAGAAAAAACAACAACCCACTAAATATTTAAACCATTGTAAGGATGATTTTATGATCCTGGGACCAATATAGAAAGACTGTTTTTCTTGTCTGCAAATTTACTGAGGCAGATACTCTGATATGATACCCTGTCCTGCTGAAGAGTCAAATTTGGAAATATAATTGGGAGCATGTTCCATAATGGTGCTCCTATGTACCTTTGGATATATGGTAACAGAGCTAGCATACCAGGTCCAAAAATAATTAAGAGAAAGTTTTTCTCCCCTGAGTCTTAACAGGTATATTGTTATGAAAAGAGAAGATCTGAAGAAGAAAAAAGCTTTTTAATGTCTTATTTTACAAAGTAATTCTTATATGTAAACATTAAGATTCATAATTTAACTAAATATGAAAGAGGCTTTTACTTTCAATTCCATTTTATAGCTACAGAAATAAAAGCTCCAAATGTCGTATGCACTAGCAATACTCAACTATAAAGTGCCTTGGCTCCAAATATTTAATAAAATTATAAATACTTACTTGCCAATGTCAGACAAATCTACACAAATAATAGTTTTAGAAGACTACAGAGATGTAATATAGAATAGCATTCTTAAACTTGTATAGATAGAGCAGTTTCATACCCAACAAAGAGACTGTTTTCAACACGGAAAGAATCTGCTCCGGACGATTCTGGGTCTGGCTCTGGCTGTGTCTGAGCCGACAGTAGCTATGCACCCATCTCACCAGCCACTCATCTCTTGTTTTTGATTCTTTATGCAGGTCCTTCAATAGTTTCAAGGCAAGTGAGAAATTGTTCTATATAATAGAAGAGAGAAAGGAGTACAATGACAGAAATGTAAATTTAGAAATAAAAGCATTTTACAAAAGAAGTTTTTTGTTAATTGGCCTGGTTTCCTTTATGTATGACAATTCACCTTAGAGCAGCTAATCCATCTCCTTAGCTTACATTAAATGTCTTTTTATTTATCACGTGGATATAATTCACATTTACAGTATGCAATTCAGTGTCTTTTAATATATTCAAAAGCTGGGCAATCATCACCACTGTCTCATTCAAAACATGTTCATCAACCCCAAAGAAACCTTTGATGTCAGAGGAATCGTGGCACGAGAGGTCCCCTTGATCTCTCCCTTGAAGTTACAACAATTTGAACAGTTACAAGTTTAAGAATGAATATGCTGCTCAACACAGAAACACGTATGAGAGATCCGCGTATTGAAACACTGTAAGGTGAGTGGGAAGGGAGCACTGCTGAGAGGGTGCCAGGGAGGCAGCCGGGAGGTCACTGCTGGTCTCAGCCGGGGAAGAATCAGGTTGCCACTGGCACTCCCTTCAGCCAGGACCGGGAGAGGGATGCAGTGAGCATTCCTGTGGGAGTGGTTGCTATGCATTGCAGCTAAACCCAGTGTCCTGGGCAGGGATGAAGGACCAAGGTGCAGCCACAGCTGTCTGGCAACTGCCAATGCCAAACTGAAAAACAAAGCCACCAAGCCTGGCATCTTTTATCCTAGAAAGAATTCCTCCTGACCTCCCTTGCTTCTTGTCATGGCTTCTTTAGGAGCAGCCTGTGCTCACTGTCTATGTTCTCTCCTCCAGCTTTTACCCAGTCCACCATCCACTATAATCTGACTTCTGTTACTCCAGTGAACTAGTTCTCACCAAACTCAGCAGCAACCTCCTTATGTTACATGCAAGGGCACTTTTCAATCTTGAAAACCTTCACTCTCTTTGGTAACTGACACTGGTAATTTCTGGTTCTTTCCCTGTGGTCTCACAGTGCCTTTGTAGGCTCCTCCTCCTGTGTTCACCCCAAAACTGTTGGTCTGTTTTGGGGACTGATCCTGGTTATCTTATCTACTTCCATGGTTTCAATGACTATCCACATGCTAATCGCATTGAGACCTCTATCGCTAGCATTACTCTTTTTCTCCAGAGCTTCAAATTTCTTATGTACAACTTAGTGAAGGGAAATTACAACTTGTCTTCAAGACCTTGCAAATTCAACATGTCTCAAACTGAAGATATCATCTGCCCCAAAAACTACTCTTCCTTCTATATTCCCATCCACCCAGATTCTCAGGTTAAAAACCTGGATATCATCCTTCCTCCTCACAAACACAACTAGTCATCATGTCTCATTTGAGCAAACCCTCTCAATTTTCTTAAATCTGCCCACTCACCTCCATTTCCATGACCTCTAACCTAGATATGGCCACCATCATCTCTCACATGGATTAATATAAAAGCTTGCTAATACTTTGCCCTTTCATAGATCATTTCTTCTCACTACATCCAAAATGCATTTTAAAATTGCACATCTGATCACCCTGATCGCAGAGCTTTCTTGCACAAAGTTGCACAGCCTTTAGTAGGCGCTGAAATTTAACCTCTGCTCCACTCAGGGTCACTCCTGGGTCTTATGTGTTATTCCTGCTACCCTATTTCATCCTTGAGTTCCCAACTTAGACATCACCTTCTACTCGAAGCTTCCTTTGTTTCCATAAGACTGTCAGGTGTCCTTCCCATGAGGTTTTTAATATTATGTATTATAATTGTTTGTCCATTTGTCTCTATTTTGTTCAACATGGTATCTCTAGCACCTAATGAAATGCTTGGTAATAAAAAAAAAAGGCAAAACTCAAATTTCACTTCTGCTACTTTTGACATTTTGAAGAATATGAGAAGGTAAATTAAAATAAACTGAAGGTTTTATATCATCTGATGACTTAAATTGTTCCTTTTCTCTCCATCTCCAACATTACTGGTATTGATAACTAACTCTATTTACCCCATTTTTTATGTGTGAATATTGCAGAAAAATTCTGAAAAGCCAACGTGCCACATGAAAGATATTTGGGTATTTTTGGTGGTTTTCACATATTTCCAACTAATATATTTATGATCCGTTTCTTTCCTCCTCTTTTCTCGTCATGCTCCCCCCTCTCCCCCGAGGTGGGGAACTCTGAGCAGCAGTGCAGCAGTGGAGAGCATTCTTTGTCTCTCCATCTGGGATGAACACCCTGACTTCCCACTAAGAAGCTACACGCACCCCTCCTCAGCCATGGGTCATGGATGGCCTCTCCTGCTGGTAATCGAGCTAAAGTAGTGGGAGACAATGGCTGGTGCTTTCTGGGGAAAAAAACCAAACATGCTTTTTTTGTTTGGTTTCATTTTTGCCAAGAAATAAGAGAAAAACCATTTCCGGGAAGATGTGGTATGGAAGAAGTAAGGTATAAAACATTCACAGCTATTTCCAACCACAAAGGGTGACCTGGAGCTGCCAGAGTGCTGCTATGTAGAGTCTGAGCACTGAACCACTATGGTGGAAGGGAGAACCCACGGAGAGAAAGCAGGTCCCAGTCTTTGAAAGCTAGCTCTTCTAGACTTTTCATTTATGGGTACTAACAACTTTCCTTTATCCACTTGGGCTGCTTTGGGTTGGGTTTTCTGTTATTTGTAATATAAAGATTCCTAAATGATATAACATCTATCTCAGAGAAAAATCTATATGTGAACACAAACTTACAAAACAGAAATATTTATTACTTCTACTAGAAGTAGAAAGCAACATTCTTTGTTTTATAATAGCAATCAATTTAGGGTTATTAAAAAAAACAAGCTCTCCCAGTCTGTTCAAATATAATTTGATACACTTAAATAGTTTATGTGCAACTTTTAAGTAAAGCATGATTATATGTTAATAAAGGGTCGAATTATCAAATGATAGAATTCTACAAACTAAATCTAAATATAATTTGTAACTAACTGGCAAGCATTCATTTTGCTAAAGCTCAAACCTGATATTAAGCTTATTTCCTTTTTCAATAACAGAAAATAATTATTTTGGTTGTTTTTTTAATCCTCACCCGAGGATATTTTTCCATTTATTTTTAGAGAGTGGAAGAGAGAGGGAAAGATAGAGAGATATATCGATGTGAGAGAAACACATCAATTGTTTGCCTCATGCACGCACCATGACCAGGGCCCAGGAGGAGCCTGCAACCGAGGTACATAAATCTGAGTACCTACCTGCTTCCTTGCGCTCTCTATCATCTTCATTTTCATGGAAAACTTACAGCTCTTGACCAGAGAGCAAATGTCTTCTTCCTGCTCCCGCCCTTCCATCCTGTCACAGGAATCTGCATCCCCATCTATGTCCATACTGTGATCATCTGGAAGAGTAAGTTCTCCTCTATTTTGCTGAGAAAGAAACATCTACACAAAACAAAGAAAAATGAGAATTTACGCCTCATGAAAGAAATCTTTGACATATAGGACACACTACTGGATAGCATTTACAGACAAAAATTTTATATTTATTAAAATTTTGCTCATTTTCTGGATTGTATATGTACACTCTAGGTACTGGGATTTAATCTCCATCTTTATTGACTCTTTAAACATCACCAAGGATATTTCACAGAATTTTCCAGATATCATTCATCGTCTCCACCTCCACAAAAATAAAGCATTTAAACTCACAATTTTCTCTCTTAAAGGACAATATGCTAGTACCCTGTGTTGAGCCAAAAGTCATTTTTCTCCTTATATCTCCCAATCTAAACTTCTACTCTCAAAGGTGAAAAATATAAAGCAGCAAACAGGTTATAGTCACTGAAAATATTAAAAGATAACACTGTATTGCTATAAAATTATTTTTATTTGTACCAACTAAATGCAGTATATAACTCTGGACTGGTTTCTGTCTTAGAAGGGGAGAAAATGCTTTAAAAGGCTTTAATGTGACAATTGACAAAACTGAAATAATAAAAACTGTAAAGTTATTCTTGCACTGTGATTACTCTTTGAAAGAATACTTTTTGTAGGAAATGTACACTGGTAAGTAAAGAGGTAAGGGTTCTTATGTATACAACTTACCCTCAAATGGTTCAGAAAATAAATGTGTATGTGGAGAGAGAATTAAAAAGCTAATGTGGCAACATGTTAAAAAACAGTGAATCTGGGTAAAAGGTACACAGAAGAGTTTTATTTTTCTTGCAACCATTCAATAGATAAGAACTTATCCCAAAATAAAAAGTAAAAGAAGTATACAAAATTAAAAGTATAAAAAGTAAATTAAAATATAATGGCAAGACTATCACATGAGGGGTCAGGGTCCTTGAATCCTACTGACTGTATATATTTGCGCAAAATAATTTACAACCTCTCTGGATCTATTACCTCCTCTCTTAAATATATGATTAATAACTGCCTTCTGGATTACCCAGGGTTGTTAAGGTTGAGGAAAAGAAAATGATCTCAGGCCTGGGAAGGTGATATTGAGATATATATATGTATATATATGTATATACACACACACATGAATGTATGTGTGTATGTGTGTGTGTGTGTGTGTGTATATATCATATCCTATATAATAAAAGGGTAATATGTAAATCGACCGGTTGCTATGACGCACACTGACCACCAGGGGGCAGACGCTCAACGCAGGAGCTGCCCCCTGGTGGTCAATGTGCTCCCACAGTGGGAACGCTGCTCAGCCACAAGCTGGGCTGACGGCTGGTGAGCGCAGCGGTGGTGGCAGGAGCCTCTCCTGCCTCCACAGCAGCACTAAGAAAATCCGACTGAGGAAGTTCCTCCGCCCTCTCCCCAACCCCCTCCCCCCCCCCCCCCGGCTCCCAGCCGGGATTGGGCCTAAACCCCCAGGTGGACATCCCACTCACCCTAGACTGAAGATCCTGCTAGTTCGGGATTTGCGTGCGTCCAGATTGAATAAGTGTTTGTGTGTTGCTTGAACTTTAACATCGGCGCACGCACGACCTAAAGGTGGCCCCTCTGTGAATTACGCTTCGACCTAAATCAAAGCTGTAACAGAACCCCGCGTCAGTTACAAAAGACATACGACAGTCGTTGTTAGTTTATTCTTCTTCCTCATCTACCCCTTTTTAGTTTTATATCTTTATTTTTTT
>NW_005871075.1:1614019-1616602 GCF_000147115.1 Myotis lucifugus
TTGAGAGATAATTACCTAAAAATAATATTATAGGATGATTATATCCACAGCTCAATGACAAGACAAACTTACAATGTAGGTAGAAACTTAATACAAATTTATTGTCCCAATTAAAAAATTTTGTCTCTTCTTTCACAACAGGAACATAAAGTTACCATATTTAATCTAATATATTCTCACATTAAAACTCAACTTCTTAAGAATATAGAATAAAGTGGGGAAATAAACATACAATTTAGTGAAGTTCTACTTCATCCACAATTCCAAAATCAAAAAAGCTCTGAAAGTTAAAAAGGTTTTCACGAGGTTGCAGCCAATTGTCTTGGCAAAATCAGATCTGAATTGGCGTAGGGCTACTTATAGGTCTTTGTTTATGCCATTCATTTGAATATTTACCACTTACAGTAGATATGCATGGTTGTATTTAATTATGGAATACTGCCCCCAGCTCTGGTGTGTGCAGAAGGTTACATAATAATAATATCTGAAACTACCTGGTTTCAAGGTGTGGCAAGATAGTCCAAGAAGTTAGGAAAATTCCTGGTCAAATGGAATGGGGAAAGTGAGACGAGAAAATTAAACAAGGCCAAACAGTTTGGGCAGCTTGCAGCCAGCTTGTGAATCGCAAGACCTATTTTCACCAAAGACACTTAAAAGTAAATGGTTTATACCTCTCCTTCCTAACCAGAGAATACATAGCTTAAATCACCCTGGCCTGGTTAAATAGAGAACAAAGACACAATTAGTGTCATTTGTGCCAGCTAAAGCCAAGACAAATAAAGTCTGGGGGACCTACAACAAAACCCCAAAAGGATTTTGATGGTATTTCTTGGGGGATGTTAGGCAGGAAAGATAACTGCTAGGACAGAAAAGAGGAGAGGGGGAATTAAGGAGGAATTTTATCTCACCCACTAAACAAAGAAGTTAGCCACCTTAGGACTTGCCAAACAAGATGACCAGATGTATATACAAGCATTCTGAGATAAGTCACAATAATGTAGAAGGGGACTTTGAAACCTAGTCTGCTATCCAAGATACTCGGCAGGGGAACTTTGAAACCTGTAGAGGGAAGGGTATAAAACCCCTTGAACCCCCATTAGGCAGTGTGCTCAGACTACCTGAGTTGCCCACTTGTATTTTATGTCTAGTGTATTCTTAATAAATCTGCTTACTTTGCTTCAACACTGCTGTCTGTCACTCATCTGAAATCTTTCTTGCAAGACTGACAAGAACTGAGGAACGGAGAGCCACACCCTCTGATTCAGGGGGCTGCCCAGTAACAAAGGATTTTGGAAAAGGAATTCATAATAAAATCATAACATTGAAATTTCACATTGCTAATGTTTAAAGCTTTCATTTTCTTTCTTTCTGTTGGTGGAAAGTAGTCGTTAAGAACACAAGCTTAAATCAGACAATTCTGGGTTCAAAATCTGGATCTTTCACTTTAATAGTGGGGGAAATTTTAATCTTTAAGCCTCTATAAAATGAGGAGATAGAATCTTCATCTCATAAAACTATTATAAAAACTAGATAATACAGAAAAAAGAGATTAATAGCTCCTGGAAAATACAAAGCATTTAATGTATTATTAGTACTCTGAAAAGTCTCTTTCATATTATTTTTAATTATTTAGGACAAAAATTAAAATTTAGATTTACAAAGAAGTACTACGGGTGGCCTCCTATCGGCACCAGGATATAATCCCCTTGGTGGTGGCAAAGGCCACTGTCTGAGCCTGCAGTCTCCCTCTCTCAGGCCAGAGCACCTGGCAGCCAGTCACAGAACCTCCTGCACCTGGGGCGCTGCAGGCTTCTGTCAGGCAGGCATTCGGCAAAGCCCCTTTCCACCTCCAAAGTGAGTTCAGGCCCTTCCCCCAGGAGCCTTGTGCGCCCCTCAGGCCAGGGCAGGTTCTGTCATCTAGTTTCCCATACCCGCCTCCGCCTCAGCAGGTATCACATCCTATTGAAATTACCCCACTATTTTGAATGCTCTTCAAGCTGGGCAATCTGTTTCCTTTGGTTTTATACCCCCAATGTCTAGAATAGTGTTTGAACATTTTATACATTCATTTTAATATCAAAATATGTATATTTGTAGAATGAACTTAAAATAGTTTCTAACCCGTATATTAAAAAATATATACTTCCAGTAAGCAAAAAAAAAAAAATCATACACCATGACCAAGTAGGATTTATTCCAGGGATGCAAGGATGGTACAATATCCGCAAATCAATAAACGTGATACATCACATAAACAAATTGAAAGAAAAAAACCACATGGTCATATCAATTGATGCAGAAAAAGCATTTGACAAAATCCAACACCCATTTTTTATAAAAACTCTCAGCAAGGTGGGAGTAGAAGGATCATACCTCAACATAATAAAAGCCATATATGACAGGCCCACAGCCAACATCATACTCAATGGACAAAAACTAGCACCATTTCCCCTAAGAACAGGAACAAGACAGGGATGCCCACTCTCACCACTCCTGCCCAACATAGTCCTGGATGTATTACCCATTGCAATTAGGCAAGAAGAAGAAATAAAAGGCATCCAAATTGGAAAAGAGGAAGTAAAA
>NW_005871075.1:1616702-1663956 GCF_000147115.1 Myotis lucifugus
TACACCAATAGTGAACTCTCCATAGGGGAGAGATTAGAAAAACAATCCCATTTACCATCGCACCAAAAAAATTAAGCTACCTAGGAATAAACTTAACTAAAGAGGTAAAAGACCTCTACTCAGAAAACTACAGGACGTTGAAAAAAGAGATAGAGGAAGACATAAACAGATGGAAGAACATACCGTGTTCATGGATTGGTAGAATCAACATCATTAAAATGTCCATACTACCCAAAGCAATCTATACATTCAACGCACTTCCCATTAAAATACCAACGGCATACTTCACAGATCTAGAACGAACTCTCCAAAAATTCATCTGGAATAAAAAAAGACTCCGAATAGCTGCAGCGATCCTGAGAAAGAACAAAGTAGGTGGGATCTCAATGCCAGATATCAAGCTGTATTACAAAGCCACTGTTCTCAAAACTGCCTGGTACTGGCACAAGAACAGACATATAGATCAATGGAATAGAATAGAGAACCCAGAAATCAGCCCGAACCAATATGCTCAATTAATACTTGACAAAGGAGGAAAGAACATTCCATGGAGCCAAGATAGTCTCTTCAATAAGTGGTGTTGGGAAAATTGGACAGATATATGCAAGAAAATGAAACTAGACCACCAACTTACACCATACACAAAAATAAACTCAAAATGGATAAAGGACTTAAATGTACGACAGGAAACCATAACAATTCTAGAAGAATTCAAAGGCAACAAAATCTCAGACATATGCCGAAGCAATTTCTTCACTGATACATCTCCTAGGGCACTTGAAACTAAAGAGAAAATGAACAAATGGGACTACATCAAAATAAAAAGCTTCTGCACAGCAAAAGAAACCATCAACAAAACAACGAGAAAACCCACTGCGTGGGAAAACATATTTGCCAATGTCATATCTGATAAGGGCCTAATCTCCAAAATTTATAGGGAACTCATACAACTTAACAAAAGGAAGATAAACAATCCAATCAAAAAATGGGCAAAGGACCTAAATAGACACCTTTCAAAAGAGGACATTCAGAAAGCCAAGAGACATATGAAAACATGCTCAAAGTCACTAATCATCCGAGAGATGCAAATCAAAACAACAATGAGGTACCATCTCACACCTGTCAGAATGGCTATCATCAACAAATCAACAAACGACAAGTGCTGGAGAGGATGTGGAGAAAAAGGAACACTCGTGCACTGCTGGTGGGAATGCAGACTGGTGCAGCCACTATGGAAGACAGTATGGAGTTTCCTCAAAAAACAAAATATGGAACTCCCATTCGACCGTGTGATCCCACTTCTAGGAATATATCCCAAGAAACCAGAAACACCAATCAGAAAGGATATATGCACCCATATATTCATAGCAGCACAATTCACCATAGCTAAGATCTGGAAACAGCCTAAGTGCCCATCAGTAGATGAATGGATTAGAAAACGGTGGTACATCTACACGATGGAATACTATGCTGCTGTAAAAAAGAAGGAACTCTCACCATTTGCAACGGCATGGATGGAACTGGAGAGCATTATGCTAAGTGAAATAAGCCAGGCAATGAAGGAAAAATACCACATGATCTCACACATTCATGGATAATAGAGACCATTATAAACTTTTGAACAATAATAGATACAGAGGCAGAGCTGCCTCAAACAGATTGTCAAACTGCAGCGGGAAGGCTGGGGAGGGTTGGGGGGCAGGAGGGAAAGGGGTAAGAGATCAACCGAAGGACTTGTATGCATGCATATAAGCATAACCAATGGACATAAGACACTGGGGGGTAGGGGAGGCCAGGGGATTGTCAAGGGCGGGGAAAAAAGGACACATATGTAATACCCTTTGTAATACTTTAAGCATTAAAAAAAAAATCAGATAATAAAATTCTTCCATAATTATAAAAAATAATGGTAGATTTAAAAAATTACCTTGTTTGCTTATAAAGCTGATGAATTCCTGAATTTCAATTAAAGTTTGTACAGATTGCAATTTGGTAAGTCTACTTCTGTGTAAAAGCACATCAATACTAGAATAGTTCTAGAAAAAAAGGCATTTAACATTGTTTACAAATCAATTTAAGACTTTAAACTTTAATACAGTTCTATAAAATGTAAAATACAGCAACTACCATACAAATACATCACACAGTGTGTCTCACTGTGGTTAATAATGAGGTCATACAAGAAATTAACAGATAATATAATTTTTGAAAATAATTTAGGTTGAAAACCCCTTTTGGTTCATTGAAATCAATAAAAACAATACAAATGACCTATCATTGCCTCTACTTGCCAACACTTTTTAAAAATCACAACCTATCCTGGCCAGTGATGCTCACTGGTTAGAGTGTTGGCCCACACACCAAAGGGTCAAGGATTCGATTCCCAGTCAAGGGCAGGTACCTGGGCTGTAAGATCGATCCACGGCCCTGGTCCGGGCATGTATGAGAGGCAGTCAATTGATGTGTCTCTCACATTAATGTTTCTCTCTCCCCCTTCCCTTCCTCCCTTCCACTCTCTAGAGATCAATGGAGAAAATATCCTCAGGTGAGGATTAACAACAAAAAATCACAACATCCACCCAGGCAGCATGGCTCAGCGGTTGAGCATGGACCTATGAACCAGGAGGTCACAGTTCGATTCCCAGTCAGGGTATGCCTGGGTTGCAGGCTCAATCCCCAGTAGGGGTCGTTCAGGAGGCAACCAATTGATGATTGTCTTTCATTGATGTTTCTATCACTCTCTCCCTCTTCCTTCCTCTTTGAAATCAATAAAAATATATTTTTAAAAATCACAAAATCCTCTAATGTAAATAGCTAAGTATAGAAGCCAATTCTTACTTCAATAAACTTTCTTGAGTGTATTAATCAACTTTTAAAGTTTAAAAATAAAAGACAATTGCTCTGGCCGGTATGGCTCAGATGGTTGGGTGTCATGCCACGCACTGAAAGGGTGCGGGCTCGATCCCCAGTAGTAGGTGTGCAGGAGGCAGCCAATTGATGTTTCACTTTCATCAATGCTTCTCTCTCTCTCCCTCTCCCTTCCTCACTCGAAAAAATCAATTAAAAATATTTTTTAAAACTCAGGAACAAATATATGACTTTGCTTCTAATGATCATTGTGTGCCAATGATAAATGTTGTTAATAGACTCTATACAAGACACTGACTTTAAAAATAAACAAACATCAGAGGAAGATTCTCCAACAAGCAAAAAGGAAAAATGGCAGAAAATACACAGGGAAGATTCATATTCTTTCCCACCCAGCAACCAAACTTCTATTCACCTACTCCAAATGTAAAAGTCGACTCTCAAGTGTTTCTTTTTTTTAGCAGTGTGAGAAAAGTAAAAACTTAAGGTAAAACAAAAATTAGAACTTCTATAACAGGGAAAAACTTTTTAAAGGCATTAAGACAAAAAACAGAGTAAAGAGAGCTATCAGAAGAAAATAGTAGAAAATGGGTGGTATTAAATAGTAAATAAAAATGTTTTATTATTTTTTTATTCACTAGTTTACTAACTTTAAAAATATCACAGCCCTAGCCTATTTTGCTCAGTGGTGAGAGCATCAGCCCTGGGACTGAAGAGTCCTGGGTTCAATTCCCGTCAAGGCATGTACCTTGTTGCAGGCTCCATCTCCACCTGAACTAGGGCATGTGTGGGAGGCAACCAATCAATGTGTCTCTTTCATATCGATGTTGCTCTCTGTCTCTCCCCCTCCCTTCCACTCTCAAAAAATCAGTGGAGAAGCAGCAGCCCTGTAAGTTGCTTGGTGGAAAAAAAAAATCAGTGGAAAGAATATCCTCAGGTGAGAATTAACAAAAATAAATAACTAAATCACAGAAATAGCACATTTCAGATTGGTGTATCTATATTACCTGTATAAAAATTTGAATGCATTTTTCAATATAATACTTGGCTCTGTCAATATCATTTTGTAAGATATACAGAAGACTCAATTCCTGACTATAATTGAGCTCTATAATGGACTTTTGGAGCTCCTTATTTACAGCCTCATCGATGAACGTCAGCAGGGACTGGTCATTCTCTCCTTGAAGCAGTAACTTCAGCTTGCTGCGGATCATGTAAGGTAGATAGGTCTCCTACGGAACATCAGAAAGACAATGTGAGGATGCCTAATCATTTTATTACTATAATATAATTTAGTATAATTTTTATTTCAAGATTTAGAGACAAAGTGATTATGCTCGATACTTCAAACCTGAAAACTATAATTTTTAAGACATGCTCAAGTAAACTTGCTCATTATGTAACCACAAAATATGTAGGAACATGTCCTGTAGAAAGTAGGAACTGCGCACTGTTAGCTGAAATACAGCTGATGTCACATACACAGTGGGGAATCTTTAAGCACAGCCAGGACAGCAGCCTTGTGAGAGGGGCCAGGAGAGCAGCCTTGTTCAAGAGTTGGGGTGACCCTGTGAGGGGAGCCATCTTGCTCTGGGAATTGGGGCATGCCCATATGTCGCCTGTGACCCAGTGCAAAGAGAACAGAAAATATTCTTCCATGTCATCATACCAGGGATGTTATGTTAATATTTATTTTTATTATTAGTTTTTAATATATTTTTTATTGATTTCAGAGAGGAAGGGAGAGGGAGAGAGAGATACAAACATCAATGATGAGAGTTAATCATTGATTGGCTGCCTCCTGCACGCCCCCTACTGGGGATCAAGCCCGCAACCGGGGCATGTGCTCTTTCTTGTTGGGACTCTTTAGTCCACAGGCCTGCGCTCTATCCACTGAGCAAACCAGCTAAGGCAATATTTATTTTTAAACACATGCCACTTATTTTAAAGGAGTTAGCTAAAAGTGGTAAGAGATTTAACAATACTATGGAGTTTATCGGGGGGGAGTCAGGATATATAACTATCCTAATGCTTCACAACTACTACTGTATTTTTTTAAAGTTTTAAGCAACTTAACTACTTAGAGAACACCTGACCATCTCAATTATTTATTTCAGCAACTTCTAAAATGATTCTACCCACCTGATAAAATGGGTCACTCCACATTTTATTTAGATCTGGAGGGTTCTCACTGTCGACACTGACTATAGAACAATATGCCAAGGATTTCCACTCAGCAAGTTGGTTATAACAATCAAGGGATGCAAGTTCCCAAAAATCCTTCTCGGCTTCTGTAGGCTCACCATCCACCCACTCTTGTTTATTGAGAGCCTGGCAAAGAAAAGTTCCTAAGATTATGTTACAATGTTCAAAGAATACAAATGAAATAATGTAGGTAGTATAACATCCATTTTCAGGTTTATGATAAAGGGAAAGAAACGGAAAATAAAGTAACACTGAATGGGAGAATAAAACAAACAAAAGGAATGTTATAGTAACAAATTAATATAAAAACCCTAACCAAGAGAAAAGCCATTTTTCTGAGAAACTTACCAATGAAGGCAATTAATAAAATGAAGACTTTAAGTGACCCATAACTAGATTTAAGTCAATACTGTGGGTTATTTACTAGTTATAAAGTTCTTAGAATGAAAATTATAATAGGACATTTACAGAAAATTGCAGAGAATTTTACAACCTGAATTAATCATTCAAGAGTCACACAGGTCACAGACCCTGAATTTCAAATATTTGCTGGACATCTACACTTAGGATAGCCATTGGCAACTCAAAACAGAAAATATATAAAATAGAATTAAAGTCATTTTCCCAAAACCAATCTCACTTACCTATTCATACATTTTTTTTTCTTGCCAAAGAAGAGGAATCTATTACATAGAAATGAAATATTCTAGCAGATATTGAAATAACTTACAGTTTTATAGTATTTGGTAATTTATGAAATGCTTTATCTGTTATTCAATGATATTTTCTTAAAAAGAGTAAGAGAAACAGCAATATTTTGGTTATTATAAAACCATTCTCTGGAATTTGTGTAAAAATCTAAGGCATAAAGCTGAAACATTATGAAGCTCTCAAATTTAAAACTAACAGTTTTTCCATCCAGAGAACAAAAGTGTTTAACCTACTGACATTTGCTGGAGATCGATTTTACCTCGTTATACTGCTTAGCAGCTGCAGAATAGTCACTCCTGGCTTCTTCTAATAGTGCATTCTGCGTGACTGGCTTTGTTCCGATCTCACTGCTAAAAATGCCACGGAGGACATCATACTCTCCAATTGATCTGTACAACCTATAAGGCAAACCAAAGGGGGAAACGTCCACATTAATGAATGCCCCAATATTTTAAAGTATTTATCATAATAAAATGACATTATACCAAGATGTCACATATTATATTAACTAAAATCTTACTTGGGTTTTATAAAATCTTTAAAATTTTGAAGTTACCATTAAATTTTGAAGTTACCATTAAATTTTGAAGTTACTACTTTGATCATAGAGAAGACAGAAATTATTCTAAGGTGCATTTGAAGTAAAATATGAAAATGTAGGTTAACAATATGTTAATTATGTCATTCAATAAACTTCTTCCATGTTAATGGTACCATTACAGTACCATTGCACATATCTGTGGGTGACCTATTTAGAATCCTTGTCTTGCTCTAAAATTTGGAAAGTAGTCAAGAACCCAGAAGTGAGTAAAAATTAATCCAGGTTTTACTTGTGCCATGCTTTAATTTGAGTTCTATGGACAATCTCAATGTTATCTCAAAGTAATTTCTTACAGACTTAATATTTGCTTGAGCATTCTTTATCTTTGCAACACATTAGCACAAATCTGCTTGATCCCACCAACTATGCTTCCCCTTTTAAGATATTCTCAGGCAGTGGTTCTCAACCTTGGCTGCACATTAGAATCACCTGGGAATCTTTTTAAAATCCTGATTTCTGGGCCTCATCCTCCGGAAATTCTGTTTCTTTGTTACCATGTATTCTCGCGGAGAATGCCTTCAAACTGTCCACATGTATTTCTGGAGGATGAGGCCCAGAAATCAGTTTTTTGAAATGAGTCTCAGGTTATTGTAATGTGCCGCCCAGGGTTGAGTACCCACTGTTCTAAGGTAAATGTTTAGTAAGCTTGTTCCCTCCCCCCTGTAATGTTTTCCCCATCTTTTAAGTCTCAACACAAATGTCACTCTTCCTGAATCTGCAGTCACCTGACCAGCCAGGCAAGAATGGCTTCCTCCTTGGTTTTCCTCCAGTTTAGTCCCTTCACAAGTATGAAATCTCTCTCATGTATGTACATCAAAAGAGCCCATGAGCTCTCTCTCTCAGAGCTACTGTTACAAATTTAGATTAAAACTTTACACACATGGCTCTCTTATTTCCACATCCAAAGATGGTTAAAGGTACAAAAAAAGTAAAGGTAAACTTTAAACGTTAATAGCTCATGGCCCAAGAGCCCAAAAGGAGATGAAGCTACAAACATTTTTCAGGAACTCAGAAAAGAGACTATCCTACACTGGCCCCAAGATCCCTGGATGATGTATACTACAACATGCGCAAAACCATGACTGTGACATATCAAGAAAAGGCAAATTATATTCTCAAAAGTGTTCGAAAGACATGCAAAAATATTACATATAACAGTATGAGAAAGTATTAAATAAAATTACAAAAAGTGTTTAAAAGCGCTTCATTTACCCAGTATATGCACATTAGATGAGTTCTCACTCCCTGAAAATACTAAATGCACAGTGTTAATTATTGTTCCTATACAGGGTGAGGCAAAATTAGGTTTACAGTTTGTATGGAAAATAATACAATAATCCTATATAATAAAAGCCTAATATGCAAATCAAATGAACAGCAGAATGACCTGTCAGTGGGGGGCGGGGCCGGTGAGCTGGCGGCACCAGGCCAGCCAAGGTGGGTGCCAAAAGGCAGAGGGAGGGGACAGCGACCAGCAATGGCAGGGCAGCGCCATCCTCCAATCGATGCGCTGGTCGCCTCCTGCAGAGGGAGGACACTGGTGGCAGCGGTGGGGCGATGGGGGGGCGGGGCTGTCCCCTAATCTGCCTGCTGGTCGCCTCCCACTTCCGGGACCAGGCCTAAGCCGTCAGTTGGACATCCCCTGAGGGCTCCCAGACTGTGAGAGGATGCAGGCTGGGCTGAGGGACCCCTCCCTGAGTGCACAAATTTTCATGCACCGGGCCTCTAGTTAATAATAATAATACAAGAATAAACTGTGATTCACATACTCAGAACAGTGAACCTACTTTTGCCCCACCCTATACATCTGAAAGAAGATAAAAAAAAAGCCCAGGTGCACTCTTTGAACTGACCCAGGATGTGGATGGATCTTGCCACTTAAAAAACTCATCACCTCCTACTTCATATTATGGTTAGTCATGTATATAAGTACATATGGCTAGTTTTGTGAGCCTGTGAGAAATGTCTAATTCGTATTTTAATTCTTCTCAGCACCTGAGAATGCCTTACTCACTCAGAGTCCCAATTAAGAAAGAAAGATAAAAATGACTATAAAATAGTGAAAAGGTAAGGAATCCGCACCCTTACTTTTACTTTCTTTTACCCTAGAACTTGAAAATCTAAAAATCAGTGCTATAAAATAGAAGTTCAAATTAAAATTCAACCTAAACCAAGAGATGTCTCAGAATCACTGGCTCTCTTATGATGAAACCACAACTAATGAAAGAAACAGACATAACACAAAACAGAATAACTACACAACAAAATTCCCCCCCACAAATAAACAAAATTGGACTTAATTGTTCCTAAAAAATGTGAATCCTGCTGAAAATAATAAATCACCCTCTATTCAGTATAGCAAAGCAGCAAACACATTCAAAATACTAGGAACTGTAAGTTACAACCACACTTACAGGAAACAAAACTTAGTGCATAAATATCCCGAGTCCAAAAAGATTGTATAGTGAAAGAAATTATCAGGTTTAATGAATCTCTTTCCCTGGGCAAGATATTCCTTGTCATCTCATGGAATGGTACTCTACCTGAAAGGTTTTTCAAAAATGTTTATAACAGTGTTACTATCAACTTTACTTGTTCATTTTCTGCCAAAATGAAATTCTCTCAACAGCATCTGGATCACAGAGCTTACTTAGCAAGTTCCATCCAGCGGAGGACATCAGGGGGAAGGCGGGGCCTCCCCCGAACCCGCTTGGGAGGTGGCTCTTGAGGTGCCAAGTGGAGCAAGGCCTCCTCGAGCAGGCGGATGCCCACAGGCTGCTGAAGGCTGGCCAGGCAGCCAGCACCGACAGAAGCTGGGTCCAGGCTCAGCAAGTCTGTGTGTTGACAACTGATTTCCTGTGAAACCACAAACATATAGAGCTGTTTAGCTTGTGGTATGTTGACCAGACCTTCACAAGTGAATAATTCATTCTAGCAGACATTAAGAAAAGTTTTGATGCAAGTAGTGATATAAGTAAAAGTTTCTCTGTATAATTCTATTAAATTTTCCTCAACATTCAGTTTGCTCAGAGAAAATGACCTTTTATTTTTACATTAATTTTTTAATTTAAAGCGGAAAATAACACCCACTAGAAAAATTGGAGATATGTATATACTATAGTATATTCCATAGAGACAAATAACAATTGCAGTTGCCAGGAATATTTAGCCTGAATTGATGAGAAAAGCAGCTAAGTCCTGGCCAGGTGGCTCAGTTGATTGGAGTATCATACTGTACACCAAAAGGCTGTGGGTTTGATTCCCTGTCGGCCCATACCTAAGTCTGGAGTTCCATCCCCAGTCAGCGCCTATGGGAGGCAACCATTCGATGTTTCTCTCACCTCGATGTCTTTCTCTCTCTCTCTCTCTCAATTTCTCTAAGAATCAATAAAAACCAAACAAACATATCCTCAGGTGAGGCTTAAAATTTTTTTTAAAAGCAGCTCAAACACAGATTTCATATCTGATCACCAAAAAGTAGGTACACTCTGCTCCAATATTCTTTTTAAAACCTTCCCCCCCCATCTTTTTCACACATGAATTATTATATTGACCTTTACTTTGTAACTCTCAATTTGAGAGTCCTATATACACCAAAATCATGAGAAATAAATCCCAAATCAATACAGAGAATATGAACAGTTCCTCCCCATCCACACCAGCCTCTTCCCAACTCCCTCATGGCTGTGCCAGGCCTGGACCACTTGCTAAGTCTGATGGAGTTTCCACCAAGCCAACGTAAGCTCTATGTTAGGGGTCTTGGAATACAGATTCAAACAAGCAATGAATAGCATAAATGTAGGGCACCAAATTAATGTCTGTTTGCCGGTCACTGACTACGGCATGGGAAAATGGCCAAATCGATTTTTCTTTCGGTTTGAAGGATGTTGTTAAGCTACATCACAGATAAACTCATTGTGGGAAGTTCTGGTGAGGCAGTAGCACTTCAAAGAGACAGTCATCCTGCTAGAAAAGAACGCTATGCCAAACGTACTATGTACTATGATTCCATGGAGAGAAAAAACAAATCATAGTTTTGGATATGAACCACAAAGAAAAGGTCATAACAGCAAATGCTGCAAACCGCAGGCACTGGCTTCCATTTGTGCTGCTTCTTTCATGGTCAGTGTCAAGTAGTAAGCGCGAGGGTGAGTGGAAGTTATTTATTTATGTAATGGCAGTTAATGACTCTCCTAAATAACAATGAAAAAAACTAGTTTTTTAGACAAATATAGAAACAAAACTAAAAATTCAGATTTTAAAAATCACTTCAGAATATAATGTGAAGAGAAAGTTACTTTGAAATACTGACTGATTCAATACAATTACTCAAACTTTATCTTTAATGTGGCCAGGAGAAAAACAATAAAGAAATTCTACTTGGAAATTATAAACCAACAAAATTAGAACTAATATATTAAAAAACTATATTAACAGTTTTATGCTACATCAAAAAGAACAAAACAGAAAAACCAAGTACTTCATCTCAGGGAATTATTACCCAATTAGTTTGCAAACCAAAGCTACTAATAAATAATATTAAAGAATATAATTTTTAAATTATTCTAGGGAGGTTACTGAAAATACTAAAACAAACCAAAAAGATTTTCTATAACAGACTGATTAATGACCCATGTTTTGAGTGGCAAAGAAAACATTTCTTACATAAAAAGTAGTCTTCCAATAAGTACGTTTTAGTAATAACTGCAAGTGCGTCTACATTAAGTTCTCTGCTCAAACCGCCTTAGGCCTTTTCTGACGCTCCATCTAAGAAGTACCTATAGTAGCACACACACCCCACCCTGATCAAAGGCTCTTACTCACCTGCCTCGTTCCTACCCTGCATTACTTTAGTTAACGTGTATACTACTCAGGTTCTATGATACCTTCTGCTACCTCATGTTATCTTCTGTATTTGCCTGTTTATTATCTGTCACCCATCTAGAATGTTCTTGGAGAGAATTTTGTATCTCGTCATCCCTGTGTCCCCACCATTTAGAACAAAGTCAATCAACATCTCCTGAAGGTAGTCAGGACGCAGGAAAAATTTAGTGAAATGCTACCTAAAAAAAAAATACATCAACACTGTGCAGTGGGCAACTAAAACCTGAAGGGCATGGCTCGTTACAAACCAAAGCACTTTTATACCAAGTTTAATTTTGGATTTTCCTGTCACATATATTGTTTCTAAGTACAAATAAGTTACATCTACCCATCTGTAAGAGGTAACCAAACCAGAGTCCATTTCCTGTTAAATGTCTTGTGTTTGAACCTGAGAAACAAATGAAGTTTTGTTTTTCTAATTTATATTTTTATTGTTGACACTATTGCAGATCCCCCCACTCCTCCCCCAGCAAAAGAAGTCTTATGGCATAGTCATGCAAAGGCAAAGTAGATAATGCATCTTATGAAGTGTGTGTAGACTTTTACCTGGATACAGGAGACAAAAGGTGGAAAGAAAGAGTAAGTGGTGGCGAGAAATTGATTGAAGTCCTGGAGCAACTTTTGAGTAATGTTGTTTTTCTCAGACACGGTCTTGTATTTATCCATCTCCTTAATAATTGCAGAAAACAAGCTGCCAAAAAGTTGCTTTGCCATTATTGGGTCTCTCTGTAAAATATTCAAAAGGAAAAGAAATTAGGAACTGAAGTAAAAATTCTTTAATTTACCAACTATCAAAGCTTTATTTGAAAATACAAACTGTTGCAAACATATCTACTAAAGATCTCATTTCTATTTAGAAACTTTTAACAGACATTGACAAGGGGAGAATTTGGAGTTTAACCAAAGATACCTGTTTGACATGTGCCTTATGAAAGCATGACAGCACAGATTTTGGACCCAGAGATATGAATTTAAAAGCTGGAAACACATATCTTAACTCCTGTGTGAGTCTGGGCCTTCAGATTCCTCATAATTAAAATGGGGATAACAGGACACATCTCATAGGGTTTTGGTAAGATTAGCCAAGATAATGTATGTCAAGTGCTCAGTGCGGTAACTGATAAAATCTTGGAGAAAATTAAACTTTCAGGTATTATCTTCACATGAACATCATTGTAAAGCTTAAAATAACTAACCAATGAGCTAAAATAAAATGCCAATTTTAATTTTCAAGGTACCATCAAACCATTAAAACCATTAGTAGCTGTTTATGTGTCATACAAGTTTGGGCTATTTATCTCTAATGGCTTTAACCCTCATACTCCATGACCACGGGAACATTATCCTTTATTTGTGTCTATAACACAATACTCAGAATAACTTCTGGCATGCTGTGTCTATATTTTTTAAATGAAGGCATGAGTGTATGAATAAATAAAAATTTTAAATTATTTTGTTTGATAAAAGCTGTGTCTGAAGAAAAAGTACAATTTGACTTATACTTTGCTTATTAATTTAAGTAATGTATTTATCTTATAAAAAGTAATAATAGTTGCTATGTAAGATTTTAGGAAATATGGATTAGGAAAAAAGAAAATAAACATCACCCATATTATACTACATCTAGTTACTGTCAGGGTTGCTCTCATCCTGACACGTACACTGTTGTTTGATAATCTGCTTTTTTCATTTAACATGTAGAGTCAGCTTCCCATATCTACAAGGCACTGGTTCTTGTGTACAAATTCCTTTATTTTCCAAGGAGTCCCACATGCTCATTCTGTTACAGTAACTACAACAGTAATTAAGACAATAATGTCTCCAGAGCAACAGGATGCTGCTGCTGGGCATGGACGGCTGGCTGACATGCTCCTTGTTAGCTCTGTCCACACGTGAGGCCCCTAAGGCAGAACGGCAGGGCCAGGACAGCCACGGAGGCCTCTGTTACCCACCACTGCATCCAGTGCTTAGAACAGGCCTGGCACACAGGCGGTGTCACTCCGTATATTAACATTTGTTGAATAAAGTAATGGAATTTGAAGAATTAACAAAAGTATAAGTAAATAAATTCCTCCCTAAAAAATAAAAAAAAATAGTCCTGCTTTTTCAAAACAATATTTACCATCTTTATTTTTTCCAAGCACAAATGAGATGAACTTATTTGGACATGGGTGTCTCAACAGTTCCAGGCTTGCTAACCTACTACCATCATTACATATCACGTACCTCTCCAGTGTGGAGAGAAGCAAATCATGCCTAGGAGAGCAGGAGTCAACATTATTTTTGAGGCAGTGCTGTGAGCACATGTATGCGAGGCGCTAGAAAAACTGGGAACTAGTGGCAACGTAGAAAAAGCACTGGGCCACTCATCAAACAGGGAGAGCATTGTCCTGACGCCCAACCAGGGAGGCAGACAGCTTTAACCATACCACCCATTCTTTGCTAACCTTCAAGTCTTCATCTGTCAATGTATCTAGTCATTGCTTCAAGGGCACAAAATTACTGTGAGAAGCTAATGAGAGAAATGTGAAAGCACTCCCTAATAACCAAGAGCTACTGCGAGGGTAACTACCTGGATCTATACATGGGATAAAAATGCACAGAATTTCACACACACACACACACACACACACACACACACACACACCAATGAAGAGGAAAATGATGAAAATGAACAAAGTCTGAAGTCTAGTTGATACTACTGTAACAATGTCAATTTATAGGTCTTAATAATGTACACATTATATAAGGAACACTATTGAAGGTAGCTAGATGAAAGGTACACAGGACTATGTACTAGTTTTACAAATTCCTGTCAAACTATCATTATTTAGATTCAATAAAAAGCTTAAAAGACAGTAAGGGGCTGTGCAGATATAACCTATTATTATAATCTGGAAACTTAAATACAATAAAATATAAGGCATTATATTTCACTAACTAGTATACTATATACTCTAAGCTCTTTAATATTTATTTCAATAAAAGTCAAAGGAATCATATCAGGCTTTGGGGGGACAAATATCCCATTTTTGTCAAAGACTGCAGATAGGAAATTTCCACTCTGACATCCTGACGACTTAGAAAAACATGTCCAGTCCCCTGCTATCAAGAGAATTAACAGAGAAGGAAGAACACTGATCCCACCTAAACGATAATCTCCTGATTCCCCGCCTCCTGCAAAGGATTGTAGATAAGCAATTATTTAAATGGCTTAGCGCCTTGAAGTTTACAATGATTTTTTGCACATTACTGCAGTCTAACGTTGTTGGTAAGAAAATTAGATATCACTCTCTGATGTCATGGATGAAAACATGACTCAGAGCACTAAGTGTCTTGACAAGGACTCCAACTGCAGGGATACCTTCCAGATGACAAGCCAGAGTCTCACCACGTGAGAAGTTTCAGCCTCAGGAAATGGCAGAGCCGACACTTGGATCAAGGTCTTTTAATCAAGTCCATTGTTTAGGACAAATCAGCACCTCATTTATGATACAATGTAGCCTCGAACATTTTTCTTGAACAGGGTAGACCCCTGGAACTGTTATACCAGTTTTTATGCATCCACAGAAAACGCAGTGCTCAAGGACCAACCTGGGCCACAGCTTGCAAGGGGGTGATCAGGCTGCTGTATTTAATCTGAATGTCGGGAAGGTCTCCTTGACGGTAACTTCTGTACAAAATGACTTGGGCATCCTGCTTCATTTTGAACTCACTCTTGATCTCCTATAATCATTTGAACCAAAGAAGATTTGAAATTTGAATTGAGATTAAGAAAATCAGTAGTACATGAGCTATGAAACTGAGAGTACCCATCTTTAACATAGAGGTGAATCAGTGACAATTTGTATCCAAAATGATTTAGTCACTATCTGTTACCAGTCGATGACAGATGATAAAGCCAAAAGAAAAATCACTATGGTGAAAAGATTATTTAAATATTTACTACAAGTAATCTGAATATTTGTAAAATCCGAGAACTTGATTGAAAAACGTCTTAAAGCCATAAATCAGAGAGCTGTATTTCCTTAATTACTCTGAGAATAAACCTTAGCTATAAAGCCCAGGGTGATCACTACAGCCCCTCCTGTGATCTCCCAGGTCCTCCAGGCCCTGCTCACCCACAAAGGCCAGTTTGGGCCTTCCAATTAATCCTTAATCACCCCCAACCCCAACTCTCCCCCATGCAGGGCCGTGGGTCCCTGCTCCTCTCTTTACCTAGAATGTCTTTCTATAGCTTTTCACTCATCGTTTGGCTGTCATCTCAGACACCACCTTTTCCAAAAGGCTCCCCTCACTACTTCTCTCCCAGACACGCTCATTCCTTGGTTAACGTCCGACATCACACGTTACACGCACCTCTGTGCCACTGGCATTGAGTAGAGCCAGATATTGAGCACAGTCCTCCAACAAACAAATGACCACGGTGCATGGCTCTCCCACGCCTGACTTTTTCCATGCCGTCCTTAGTGAGTGGTTGGCCACTTCAGATTAGACACCTAGATCAGAGGCACGCATGGCCTCACACAGCAGGCCATTCTGTATTTCCTAATTACTAAAAAGACCTTTTTCTCAGGCCAAAATACCTCCCTGCGATTTACCCAACCATCTGGTTTTCTCTCTTCCTTCTGCTGTCTAGATATTGCACTTCCTGCGGGCATGCCTAGTGAGGTTTCAGGTTTCATTAGGAGCCCGGAGCTACTCCAGCTGTGATGGGGCCAGTGAGAAGGAGCATGAGATAAACTCAGGACGATGATTTTGGACCCTAGTCCTCAAAAGAATAGTTGCAGTTGCAGAGACAAGAGGAAGATGAAAAGTACCTTTACTTTCCACAGAAGATACAGTGAAACCATTCAACCACTTCATACTCAGATGTGCAAGTTAATTAAGTGATTAAGGGTTTAAGCTGAGTTAGAACAAAGATGGGATTTTTTTATTCATAATCTTAAAAATTTTATCATAATTACTGATTTATAAGATTAAAGCTATGGCTAAGAAAAACAATTTCATTATTTTCACATTTTGAGAAATGTTTACCTCTTAACTCATGCCACACTGATGCCTCAAATCACTACTTTCCGCAGAGAGCTCTGACCTGTCTGCCTAGCCCTGCCCACCCCTTCCTCGGGGCCCACCATTCCCTCCCCATCCATGCACCTCCAGGAGAGTAGCTGGCTGTAACGTGGCCTCACCCCCGAGCCCCTGGCCATAGATTAGTGGTCCCCAAAAGGCCCCCAGCCCGAGGTGGGTCAAGACTCTGGCCTTGAGGCAGAGAGTGGGGCAATCCCTCTCAGCAGCTACAGTCACAATAAGTAAAACTCAGGAGTACTTGGTGGCCATGGTTCCACCACGTAGAGAAGGTCAGTCTGTTCAGAGAACAAATCAAGCTGAAGAGGCTGAAAGAAGGGGCAGCGACGGGGCCCTCCAGGGCCTGTGAGCCAGGACACACCACAGGTTCAGGGACGACCCACACGTTTCATCCCGAGAGACCACAACTCACCAGTGAGTCATGGACGCCCTTTCATGTCCAATAGTCAGAGGAGACTTTCATTCACAAATAACTTCAAGTCCTATACTGCTGCTCCTCTGATCTTGGTTTATAGACCAATATTAGAACCAATATCTGGCAGGAAGCTTGTCTCCTTAGTACACATATGTAAAACAGGTATTTCAAACCAATCAAATTCTTGAGAAAAGATACAAACCTTCTTTCGTTTTTGCTCAGCAATACCTTTTTTCGCATAAATCAAATGGATCTTTTCTTGGTCCTTTAAAAATCGTCTCCGTAATCTTAATATATCTACCCGACTCTCTGTACCTGAAGAATAAAAAGCCGGTTGGTTATAATTGGCCACTTCAACACTTGCCTCATGCCCAGAATCTCCGAAAATAAACGTGAGGTTGTTTGCTTACCTCCATTTTTTATTTTATTTAGTTTTTCTTTTCTTTCTTTCTATCTCTCTCTTTTTTAAAACAACACAAACCTATGCAAAGAAGATGATGAACCAGTTTTGGAAGCTACAGAACAGAAAATTTAAGTAACTCAGTCCTAGTGCTGCAGTAGAACAATGATGGTGGAAAGGACTTGGAAGACTCGGCCCTGGCAGCACCAGGCCCTCCAGGGAAGGGAGGAATGTGCGGCTGAAGCAGGAGGCGTGCTGTGAAAGCACAGCCCTCGTGGTGTGGGTGTGGAGCCGGGGGAATGGACATAGAGTCTCTGAGTGAAAAGGGCCAGCCCGCTGGAAGCAGAGGAAACAGTGACCAGTAAGACACAGGAACAGCCTGAAGGTAAGACATTGGAGATTCTGCCCCTGGATAACCAACCAGCACAAAAGAGCAGACAGAGATATCGACATGTCTCAAGGGCCCGTCCAGACTGACCTTGCTGAGTGAGGACCACAGTCAGCACGCACGCCCTTTCGTAAGCTATTCCACATGCCTCTTTAGTGCCCTACTTGGGACACATTAAAAAGTAAAACATCATCGAGTATTTTGAGCAAAGCTTGAAATATGAAAGACAGAAACCAAAATAAAAAGGGATGAGCAGTTGCTGAAATCAGATCATTCAGGAAAAACTTTTCAAAAATTATCATTTATCATCAAGGTAAGAATAGACATTGCATCCATGGGTCAAAGACTTAAGGGATGTTCAGGGGACAAAAATAGCTTATGGAAATTAAAAATATGGTATCATAACATAAAAGCGAGGGTTAGATGATAGAAGAAATTTCTCAGAATATAGAGCATAAAGGACAAAACAACAAGAAGAAAATTAGAAGGATAATCCATAAGATCTGACACACAAGCAACAGGATTTCAAAAAGAGAAAACTGAGACGAGGAAATCATCAACAAAATCGCCTAAGAATATTCCAGAACTAGAATATATGAGTTAGCAGCCTGACAGGGCCCTAGAAAATTAAACTAAAATAGACCAAAGAACACTCTGTGAAATTTCCTAAAACTGGTTGAAAAGAGGAAGATCCATGAGTGTCCACAGAGAAAAGATCAAGTTCTTACAAAGGCTCAGCAAAGAGCTGACATCAGGTTTCTCAACCACAGCCCCGTGTGAACTGACGAGTTCACACTCCAAATTCTAGAGCTAAATCACCCATTAGGTGTGAGTGCTACCAAAAGCAATGTGTGGCATCAAAGTACCAACAAGAAGCATACTGCTTCTGACCCCCTTTCTCAGGAAGCTGCTTGAGGAGGCGTTGAATCAAAAGAAGGAACTACCAGCTGTGGGCAAACTACGGCCCGGGCCGGATCCGGCCTGTTTGAAATGAATAAAACTAAAAAAAAAAAAAGACCGTACCCTTTTATGTAATGATGTTTACTTTGAATTTATATTAGTTCACACAAACACTCCATCCATGCTTTTGTTCCGGCCCTCCGGTCCAGTTTAAGAACCCATTGTGGCCCTCGAGTCAAAAAGTTTGCCCACCCCTGAACTAAACCCAGGAAGGAGGATCAGGAAAGGCGAACAGACCCTCAGGCTGTGGGGGTGGTCTCTAGACAACCCCTAAGCAGAAACTCCACCCAGGCAGCTCAGAGGCTCCCGGAGAGGTTTCTTTAAGAATCTGAGACATTTATATGTTGGGATACAATAAAACTATACAACTCAGAGGAAATTTGGTGATAAATATGTAGAAATCTGAGCATCTCAAACAAAATAATTATGAATGCCCAGGAAAAATTATTGTTTGAAAAGGAATCATGGAATCACTCATGGTTCAGCCACAAATACTATTTATGTAGTCAAAATAAAAGGAAATTGAATGTCGATGAAACAAAGACTAAGACATAATTATATCAGAAGATGAAGGCACAGGAAAAATTCATCGTGTGTGGTATGGTGTGTGTGTGTGTGTGTGTGTGTGTGTGTGTGTGTGTGTGAGAGAGAGAGAGAGAGAGAGAGATACATGGGGGTGAGGGACAAGAGGGAGACAAATTCTAACATCTGTAACATGAAGTCAAAACCATGACTAATACTGAAAAAAAGAAAGGTGGCAATATAAAAAAGACTGTTTGGAGAGATGGAAGCAAATAGCAAAAACTTGACTAAAAGGGTGTAAGTGGTTGCATCTGTCACTTCTTATAACAAGCTGTGGAAAAGTATTTGACTCTTTAAACTATATGCTTGTATTACTCTGATACAAATAACTAAAGGAAACTAAAATAAAAAAATAAATAAAATGATTGAAAAGTGATATTTTAATTAGATTACAACTTCAAGTTTTTAAACTGCATTCCCTTTTAATGATAATAAACAGTAACATATAAGCACTAATTCACTGTATATTATGAACCTCCAAATGTTCCTCTTTTGGCAAAAAAAAAATACATATACTGCGAAGAAGGCAAGATATGAAATATTTGAAATTGACAAAGGCACATGGGGAGATTCAAGTATATTAATTAAATTACTATTAGCATTTATTTACCTACTCAGTTCTATGAGTTTTTTCAAACCCGTATATAAATGTCTATGGGAAATAGTTTAAAAATTAGGTTTCACCTCTTACCTTTATTATTTTATATATATGGTTCCCCAATTCTACCTATATCAGCCATGACATATTTTCACTCTAAAAATGTAGAAAGGGGGAAAACTGTGCAACAATTTGAATTGTGGACAGTAACTCCTATCATCCCCATTCAATAAAGAAACTAGTCCAGCTGGTCACCAGCAGTCACCACACATTAACTCAACTGCAGACTGTCCCAAATGCACACCAACTTTCCGCAATTCTACAGAAAGCTGCGCATGCCCATGGGCTGAAGATAAGAAATCGTAAAGGGTCAGAGAGACAAGTTACAAGCAATGGGAAGGTGATAGTCACTTTGGAAGTTCATTTTAACTTTGGGGCTTTTCACAATCAAAGTGTCAGGAAGGACAGAGAGCCATGCACTCTTGCTGGATCTTATACTGGTTTGATGGAAAAACAGAAGAGGAAAAAGACTAAATAAAAAAGGCTGGTTGGCAGTGGTCAAGTGTGAAGGAAAAGACAGAGGAATGGGTTCATTGGCCCTCTGTCAAACTCACAGTTATGAACAAAAAGAAGGCTAGATAGATTTACCTTTCTATATAAAATTTAGAGAAGGGTCCATAGCCACAAATGTGCTACATGAAAGTGTGAAAAAGAGTAGTTGGGAGTAAGGAAAGTATGTTGTGTATTTTTACGTTCCTACTATTAAATAAAAAGAAATTTAACTTTGCTAATTATACTTCTATTTATCTAAATCCATATGTTGGCATTTTCCCAGGGTTCTGTCTTGGGACCTTTTTCTCTTCATATTTTCTTCCTCTGGGTTTTCACTCACTCCCAGCGCTACAGTTCTCGTAAGGAGCTAACTTCCTGACTGACCTCTCTCAGCCCTCTCAGCGCTGGGTCTGTGAGCCCTGCCAGCATTTTCCACTGGCATCTTAGCATCACCCATGGGCTCACCCTGTCTCTCCAACCCCACCCTCTTCCTTTTTGAATCGGAGACTTAGCTTACTAATCCAGGTCAAGGTGTGGCGGCCTTTGACCTCCACCTCTCAGTCCTCCTCAGGCACTCCACATGCTGTTCCACACCAACCACCCCAAGAGGTCATTCGGAGACCCTGTGCCTATCTCTGCTTGGTTCACTACCTGAAGCTGTGTGGTTCATTCCTAAAGCCACACCCCACACTCGCAAGCCTGCTTTCTCAGCATTCTTTACTTCACTCCCAGTGTGCTGAAGCATCTGCCTGACTGGATGCTACAGTGCAGGCTGGAGTGGGCTCTCACTCAATGTTCACCGAGCTGATCTGAGTCTCTCCCACCACCCAACACATTCCCTACTTCTCCCTCTCCACCCCCATCCTCTCCCTCCCAGTATCTCGATCCCCAAGGCTAGTCCCAAAGGCCACCTCCTCCACCAGCCTTTCCTGGACTTAAATTGGAGACTGAGCTTACTAATCCTGCCTCAACTCTTGATCGCCCACCTATTGCCTCACCCAATCCTATTGTTCTGGAAAGTCACAAAATAAATCGATTGAGTTCAATTTATCCAACAGCTTTTCTGGAACACATAAAACTATAATTTCAACATGGTAAATGCCCAGGCAACATTCACTCAACTAAATTATAATGGTATTGATTACAGGTTATAAGGATATGTGAATACAATCAGAAATGTCCTTTCTTTATCTAAGCCTCTGCATTGATTCAGAGGGCAGGCCATTTTAAACACATTTCAATAATCTTACTTTACCTTTTGCTTTGTTATCCACCGTGTCCCCTGGAAGGGCCAGCCTTTTTTTCCCAAAATCAGGTCCCACTGACTTCAAGGGTGCTATCTTTAATTTCTCACTCCTCTTGTGAGCAAACAGTAAGGAGGAAGACAAGGAATCAGATGATGAAGAAACCGTATAATCCACCAGCGGGTCAATACTGCTTCCAGTCAGCCAGTTAAAGGAGCTTCTTCCATCTGCAAAAGGCACGACCAGAGCATTTCACAGCAGCTCAGAATGGCACGCCCTGTCAGCCTACCCCACCCCACTGCACCTGGCAGCTCCAACGCCACAACACGCCGGTGAGGCGATGGGGGATCGTCCTGGTGGCACCTGGGGCCTCCGCGAGCTCACCTGCGACAGGGACTGGGAACAGCCTCTCCAGGGACACAGTCATGTCACAGGAGGAGACATGGCGTGGAGGCTCCGGGAGGTCACGTGTGGACAACCCAGGGCAGCTCAGGCGGCTGAACTGTGTCCTCACTTAAGTATTGAACTTATCACCTGTTCTTTCAAGCTGCTGTGACCATTCCAGGAATGATGTTTTGTATCTACTATAAAGTACTAAGATCCGTGATTTCTAATATCAGTGTCATAAAATTTCCATTGTAATTATTCAACTTAGTCCTATTTCTAGAACCAATAGAATGTGAAAAAATTTATATAAAGGAAAAATGTTGAAATGTTTCTATGAAATAGTTTAGATATTTTACTCTAAACTTGTGCTTTGATGATCAAAAAAACCAGTTGAACTATTTAAGAAAAAAAAGTTTAATATACAATAAACATCCTATATAATAAAAGCCTAATATGCTAAGTGTCTGGTTGTCCATTCAACCAATCAAAGCGTAATATGCTAATGATATGCTAAGGCCACTCAGCTGCTTGCCATGACGTGCACTGACCACCAGGGGGCAGACAGTCGACTGGTCAACCAGTTGCTATGACTGCACTGACCACCAGGGGGCAGATGCTCCAACTGGTAGGTTAGCTTGCTGCTGGGGTCTGGCCAATCAGGACTGAGCAAGATGGGCAGGACACACCCTGGAGCCCTCCCACGGCCCTTCCCCGGCTGGCCAACCTCCTGCATCCCTCCCCAGCCCCAATCGTGCACCGGTGGAGTCCCTTGGCCTGGCCTGCGCCCTCTCGCAATCTGGGACCCCTCGGGGGATGTCGGAAAGCTGGTTTCGGCCCGAAGGTGGAACGACCGGTTGCTATGATGTGCACTAACCACCAGGGGGCAGACACTCAACTCAGGAGCTGCCCCCTGGTGGTCAGTGCACTCCCACAGGGGGAGTACTGCTCAACCAGAAGCCAGGCTCAAGCCAGGCTCACGGCTGGTGAGCGCGTGGCAGTGGCAGGAGCCTCTCTGACCTCCATGGCAGCGCTAAGGATGTCTGACTGCCAACCTGGGGAGCGGGCCTAAGCCATCAGTTGGACATCCTTCAAGGGCTCCAGGACTGCGAGAGGGGGCAGGCCGGGCTGAGGTACCCTCCACCCCCTGAGTGCACAAAATTCATGCACTGGGCCTCTAGTAGTAAATAAACTTGGTTTGCCTCTACTTTGCTTCTGAGATATGGGGTTTTAAATTTGATGCACTAAACAGATTTTTCTGGGGGAAAACAAAACAGAACATAATATACTAAAACTTTTCCTCTTTTTTCCTGTCAGAAATAATCCTTTTCCCCTTTTTAAAAATATTGTCGTAAAATATTTATAACATCAAATAGACTATTTTAACCATGTTTAAGTCTGAAGTTCTATGGCACCAAGTACATTTACCTGGTTGGGCAACCATCACACCATCCACTCTCACCACTGTCTCCATTGTTTCAAACTGAAGCGCCACACCCATTAAACACTAACTCCCCATTATCCCCACCCCAGGCCCTGGAAACCACCCTTCTACTCTCTGTCTCTAAGAACTTGACTACTCTAGGGACTTCAGTCCTTTTTTCCTTTAACGGACATCTTTTTTTGTGGTTCTCATCACTTTTTCCAATTATCTTTTCACTTCTCACAAATGGTCAGTGTTCTTACAGTAGAGGCTGTTTCCAAAGTAACAGTGCCTGGCGCACAAGAGGTAGGTGTTCAGACTGAAGGTTACCTGTGTTTTGTGTCGGTGTGAAATCATACTGCTGTTGGGTGGCCCGTATCTGCCGAGCCATAGCCCCTTGAACAGAAAGGGATCCTTCCTGCGACCAGGTCTGGAGAGCGCTCTGAGAAGTCTGAGTCTCAATGAACATAGGAGTGAGGACGGTACTTCGAAAACGCCAGTCAGAATCAATGGTGTATTCCTGCATGTAAGAGAACATCAAATACAATGATGGTCCTTCTTTAGCAACTTGGACATATTTTTATTTAAAACCCAATGGTACTATCAGCAAATATGTACTATAACTTCATATCTCTGTGGGAAGCAACTGAAGATTCTTTTCTGATCTAAAATTTTTTTAAGTAAATAATCATTTGCCAACTAGAAAAACTAATTGGTACTGGGGGAGAAAAACCATTTTTCTACTCTTTAACATTCAATGCCATACTCGATAATATCAAAACACAACTGCAACAAGATAATTGACTCAACTCCTTCCTAAATACTCACTGTGTGTCCAGCACTGGGCATGATACTAGGAATACAAGCACGAGTAGATCAGATCAGGCTCTGCTGCCCAGGAGCTTGGGCAGAGATGAAGTGAACTCTTTGTTTAATGTGTAAATCATAGTTTTTAAGGCTGCCAGGAGATGGCATAAACTCGACATGTACAGGGTGGATAGGAGGAGTGATGGAAGGGAGAGAAAGCATTATGGAGAAAGGAAAATGTAAGTGGAGACTGAAAGAATGAGAAGTGTGAGCTGTGTGCAGGCAGTGTAGACAGAGGTGAGTAGAGTAAATGTGTTTCAGAAAGGAATGTGTGAGTGTTCCAAGTTTTAAAAAAACCAACATCATTAATCATCAGGGAAATGCAAACCAAAACCACAAGATATCCCAATTGTTAGAATGGCTAGTATCAGGAAGACACACAAGAAGTCTTGGCAAAACTGTGGAGAAAAGAGAACCCTTGTGCACTGTTGGTAGTAATGTAAATTGGAGCAGCCACTATAGAAAACAGTGAGGCAATTCCTCAAAAAATTAGAAATAGATCTACCATATTACCCAGCAATCCCACTTCTGGGTATTTTTCTGAAGGAAACAAAAACACTAAGTTAAAAAAATATTGCATCCCCACATTCATTGTAGCATTATTTACAACTACAGGTCTGATGCACAAATTCATGCACGGGTGGGGTCCCTCGGCCTGGCCAGCGATCAGGACCAATCAGGGCCATCTCACCCAGTCCCAATCCGGATGATCGGGACCTGCCAGGGGGTAAAGGAGGACCATGTGAGGTTGGCTGGCCAGCCCTGCAGGAGGTTGGCTGGCTGGCCGGTTGGCTGGCAGTGGGAGGTTGGCTGTGGGACTGTACTGACCACCAGGGGGCAGCTCCTGCAATGAGCCTCTATCCCCTGGTGGTCAGTACATGTCATAGCGACCAGTCAACTGGTTGTTCGGTCGTTTGGTCGCTTAGGCTTTTATATATAGAGATAGCTAAGACATGGAAGCAACCTAAGTGTCCACTGATAAAGCACATATGGTGTATATATGTACAATGGAATATTATTCACCCATAAAAAGAAAATCTTGCCATTTGTAACAACATGGATGAACCTTAAGGACATTATGCTAAATGTAGGAAGTCAGACAGAGGAAGACACATGTGATCACTTAGATGATGGAATCTAAACAAAAAAAAACCCCAACAAAACAAAACAAAAAAATTGAACTGATAAAGAGAGCAGATTGGAGGTTGCCAGGTGGGGGTGAAGGATGGGCAAAATGGGTCAAGGGGGTCAAAAGGCACAAATTCCAGTTATAAAATAAATAAGTCTGAAAAGTAGTGTACAACATTGTTACGATCAATATATATAAAAGCCTAAGCAACCGTTACGACAGAACGACCGGAATGACCGCTTGACTGGTCGCTATGACGTGCACTGACCACCAGGGGGCAGGTGTTCGATACAGGAGCTGCCCCCTGGTGGTCAGTGTGCTCCCACAGCCAACCTCCCACAGTCCCTCCCCGTCTCTCCCCACTGCCGGCAGGCCCCGATCAACCCAGCCCCAATTGGGACTGGGCATGACGGCCCCGATCAGCCCTGATCGCCGGCCAGTCCTAAGAACTCTACCCATGCACGAATTCATGCACCAGGCCTCTAGTAGTTTTATGTACTGTATCAATTTGAGAGTTGCTAAGAGAGTAGATCTTAAAAGGTCTCAAGAAAAAAATTTGTATTGTGATGGATGTTAACTAGACTTAGTATGATCATTTTGCAATATATACTAATATCAAATCATTATGTTGTATGCCTAAAACTAATATGTTACATGCCAATTATCTATATAAATAAAGCCCTAATATGCAAATAGACCGAACGGCAGAACAACCGAACAACTGAACAAGAGGTTGCTATGATGTATGCTGACCACCAGGAGGCATGTGCAAAACATGGCAGGTATCGGCCACAGCTGGATGGTGGAGCAGGTGAGCTAGGACCCCAGACAAAAGCAGGGCGCCGGTTGCTGTCATTGGGGTGAGCCTCTGGTGGTTACTGAAAATTCTTTGCTCCCATGTGCTGTGGTCCCACCCCAATCGCTCGGCACCATCAGCAGGTGCAAGTGGTGGCTACCAGCCCCAATGGCCCCTCAGGGCTTCTCCACCTCCCCATTCCTGAGGGGCGATTGGGGCCAGCAGCCACCGCCCGCACCCGCTGCCGGCGACAGCCCTGCTCGCACATCCGCGAGTGGCAGTGGCGTCAGGAGCGGGGGTGCCAGCAGAGAGGGGACCAGAAGCCACGGCGGGAGGGGCCGGGCGGGGCATGGAGGATGGGCTGAGACCTGCCCCTGTGCCCACTGCAGCCTTGCAGCCCACAGTTCCTTTCAAGGTGCACAAATTCGTGCAGTGGGCCACTAGTATCTCCATTAAAAAGAAAGCCAAGTTAACACTATTAGAAACATTGTTGTCTAACAGACAAGGAAAGCTTATAATATTTATTATTACAGAGACAAGCACTTCACCTGAAATTTGCATTCTGACAGAGGATGCTCAAACATAGGGTTTAGATAATCTGGACTCATGCTGGTCATTTCAAGGAGAAAATCTGTTGCTAAACTTAAAAAGTGCATTTCTATCTTAGGAGTATATAAAGAATTTAGTGCCAATAACCGGTCCAAGGTATTTGAAGGTAATCTAGTTTCATGGCTCCAGAAATTACGAATAATTAACCTGAAAAGCAGAGAAGAAAAAAAGGCATATTGCTCAGATTATTGGCAAATGAAAAGGAATGCTCTACACATAGTGCTATGTGGAGAAGGCACAGTTTTTCATTTAAATAAAGCTTAACATAGAGGGAAACCACATTCAAAATTATATAAACAGTATAATCTGAGTTAAAAAAATAATATGCATTAAAGAAAGAAAATATTCTAAAACTTTAGCATATTTAACCAAAGAAACTGGGTGATATTATTCTCATCTCTATAACCTGGGAAGATTTTAATGATAAGTATTATAATATTAACTATTTTGAAACTGAGAAAACATCTTAAGAAATTACATAAAATTCTTTACTGCTTTGCTAAAACAAATGGCTCCAAAAATTAGTGCCATAAAATATTCAACATTTAAACTAGTTAAACACAAGTTTAGGCTTTATAATTTATAAATGTTTACAAAATACAAATACAATTTTTAAAGGCTCAATGAACTTAAATTGCATCAGAATAGAAAATTAACTGATATATAGAATCATAAAAAAAGTTTATGTTCCTTTTTATATAACTAGTACTTGACAAAACACTCATATAACTGACATAGGTAGGCATTTTAGAGAAGAATAATCATCACTCATATTGCCATGTATAATTAATATTATAGTCTCCTCTTATCTCTAAGGTCTCAAACATTTCATTCGATATTAATATGCATTGTGTGATCACAATGATTGGAGTTAAATGGAAAACATAGTAATTGTCACTAGATTTCCCTTTCATTTTGAAATTCACTGACAGCAGAGACAGCTTTACCACACCACTTTTTCAAGAATTTTATATTAAAATAACTTGTTGGGATTTTTTAAAGTCTCATGTGATTTAAAATACATTTTTATTTAACATTATGAATGCAAGAGGCAGAGAAAATGCTAATGCTGCAAACAAAAAATGCTGAAAACTACACTATGCTAGTCTTGAAAAAAATACCCAGGAATTTTTTTGTCCTCGCCCAATTATTCAGGAGGAGCACATACTGAAGCCCGTGGTTCTCATCGATTAATCCCTGAATCAATACATCTTTTGCCAACTTAAATATTTCCCGGGAGTCATCATCTGCTTGGCTTTCTGGATCTCTGAGAAAAATAGCAAAATGACAAAACATTAATACTCTCTTGTATCACTTTTGTTCAAACCCAGTAACACTGTCCAGAATTAAAGTAAAAAAAAAAGACCTGGCTTTTTCCGTGAAACTTAAATTCCAAAATAACAGCAGAACCTATCCCCATGCCTATGTGCCCCAACTTCCTCCTTTGATGCCTCTGTGAGCCCCTTCAAGTGGCTCCCCTCTCTCAAGTGCAGGAGAGGAGGGGTTGGTGGCAGGAGCAGGGCTCCGGAGGGCTCCCTGGGATGCTAAGAGGTGGCCCAAGTCCCCTGGGAAGGGATGTGTGGTACTCCTGAAGGATGAAGACATCTCAGTAGAGTTCATTTCCTTTATCTTGTCAGATCTGAAAGGGATAACTATGAAAACAAATTACACTTTTACCCCCCAAAAAAGAGAAAGAGCTCATGGACATGGACGACAGTGTGGTGACCGGGTGGGGAGGGCCTGAGGGGGTAGAGGTAGAAGAGGGTATATGGAAGATAAATGATGATGGAAAAAAATAATAAAAAAGGAAAACAAATTACACTTTTAACTCAACCAACAATTTCATGCACCAAATATTTCCCACAGATACATAATATGAGTTAAAATAAGAATACATTTCGCCCTCATTGGTTTGGCTCAGTGGCTAGAGCGTCGACCTGCGGACTGAAGGGTCCCAGGTTCGATTCCAGTCAAGGGCATGTACCTTGGTTGCGGGCACATCCCCAGTAGGGGCTGTGCAGGAGGCAGCTGATCGATGTTTCTCTCATCGATGGTTCTAACTCTCTATCCCTCTCCCTTCCTCTCTGTAAAAAATCAATAAAATATATATATTTAAAAAAAAAAAAAAAAAGAATACATTTCAATATACAAAAATAAACTTGTTTTATTAATCGTATGTTTAAAATGTTTTTATATTTATTATAATCTGTTCCAGATTACTAAAGGCACCCAAATTCTCCCTTAAGAAATGTCATACAAAATGTCAATGTAGAGCTTACCGATAATTGTCATGAATCCACATAAGAATATTATACATTTGTTCCCTACACACCGGAGAAGGATGAGAAATGAATTCTACAACAGGATTCAGAAGTTCTCGAAGTTCTACTGGCTTCAATTTTGCCATCATCTTATAAATTATGTCTAAACACACTTTTTGTCTTTCATCATCTCTATAAAAAGAGAGATTTTTAAAAACACAAATTTAATAGTTTTTAATATTGTACTTTCAGATATAACAGGTTAACTTTTTTGTGCTGTTCTGTATTTCAAAATTTGTTACAATAGACAATACTACACTTATATAAAAATTACATTATTTTTTAAATAAAATGTTTATTTTCTTAAATCCAATGCATTCAGTGTTAACACTTTAAATGTTTATCTTTTCCACCAACTGCAGCATTATCTAAGTAAACCAAAATAAACACTTTATCATAGACAGGTAGTTTAATTATTTATTTCAGTTCTAGATGATTTTAAAAAATAGTGTGTAGAAATGATTCTTCTTACTTAAATGCATTATGTTATCAACCCACCAAATCAAAATCAAAAGCATTTGCCAAGCTGAATAAGTTACAAAGAAATAATAACTCTGGCTTGTACAGAAATGTACAGTGTTTTCAAAGCTCTGAACAGTTACCTACTAATACAAATCTCCACAGCTTAACGTAGAGTTGGAAGATGAGTTTCACAGTAACGTAATTTTAACCTTCATATACATTCATTTTAATATATTACTAAGATGTGTACTCTATATCACAATGGTGCTTTCCAGTGTTCACAACTTAGTTTCAATTTACCCAAGTCATTCACTAACATAAGGGACAGTTATTAATGCTACAAACTATCCCTAAAAAAACAAAACCCCACCTTACATAGAACTCTGAAAATTATATGACTTAAAACAGGTTAATTCAACATGATTCTTAATATTTTAGCCATCTTCTAAACACCAGCATGTAAACTTGCCTACTTAATATGAGAGCTACAACTTGATTCACTGAGATATTATATAATAATTTTCTTTAACTATCTTTCTCACCTTAACTCAAAGATCTCCTGACTTGCTGGCTCTGTTTCTGTGAATTCCAAACTGCATTTTTTAATTTTATTTTAATTTTTTGGAGAAAGGGAAGGAAGGCAGGTTATGATAAATACACTGTAAACAGAAAAAGCTGCCCCCAAATTAAGCCTTTAAAAATTATTTTTACTTCTACACTATTATACACTTTACGAGTCAATTACAATGCTTCATCTTTAACACTAACACTAATAAATTACAGTCTGCTCTACCATTCTGGGATCTAAACTTCTAAATACATGAGCAGAAGAGTAAAATACCTCACTTTCAGTTCAGAAATTTAGAATAGTTATATGATTTGACTAGACTGGTCAAGGTGGTTAGAAACACAATTATGTAAGTAGTTGGTTAATTTGCTTCTGGGGGGTGGTAGTCAAAGAACAGAGAGTAGCGAATGAAGTAACACAAAAAAATTATTTCCTATTTGGGGAGAAAGGGGAATTCACAGGCCAGTTTAAACCTCTGAAGGCCTTTTGACCGACCTACTCAGATCTAAGACAGATCTTTCCATTATCTGAATAACCCCCATTCTTCCCATGAGTATCAAACTGATTGGTAGTCACAGCTCCAAGTACAATCAAAAGTTTGTTGAATGAAATATTAGTAAGATAAAAAGGAGACTACATATCAAACTGGAAAAATAATCGACTCAAGTACATATTACACTTAGTTTTCAAATCATTTACTAACAACACAACAGATTTGTACACACACACACCAAAACAGGCAACCCAGCCACTGATCTGCTTTGCAACACAAGGCCATAAAGGCAGAAATGGCATTCTCTAAGGCAAACTTTAAATCGATTTAAAAAAGTAATTTCTGCCCTAACTGGTTTGGCTCAGTGGATAGAGCGTCGGCCTGCGGACTGAAAGGTCCCAGGTTTGATTCTGGTCAAGGGCATGTACCTTGGCTGCAGGCACATCCCCAGTAGGAGGTGTGCAGGAGGCAGCTGATCGATGTTTCTCTCTCATCGATATTTCTAACTCTCTATCCCTCTCCCTTCCTCTCTGTAAAAAATCAATAAAATACTTAAAAAAAAATTTCTCGCACTCCCTCATCTCCTATACTGAAGGATGTGTAATATGTTTTTTCCCCAAGCTAAATCTGAACCCTCAAAATTGATTCCAGGTAGATCTTTGAAATTAAAAGAAAAAAGAAAAATAGAAAAATTATATTTTTATATATGTACACATCCTATATAATAAAAGGGTAATAAGCAAATTGACCATTAGCAGAACGACCAGTCACTATAATGCGCCCTGACCACCAGGGGTCAGATGTTCAACACAGGAGCTGCCCCCTGGTGGTTACTGCACTCCTACAGGGGGAGCACCACTCAGCCAGAAGCCGGCTGACAGCTGGCGAGCACAGCGGGCTAAGGATGTCCAACTGCCAGCCTAGGCCGGCTCCCCATGGGAAGAGGGCCTAAGCCATCAGTTGGACATCCCCCAAGGGCTCCTGGACCGCAAAAGGGCACAGGCCGGGCTGAGGGACACCCCCCCCCCCGTGCCCGCAGTGCATGAATGCTGTGCACCAGGCCTCTAGTGTGTGATTATACACACACACACACACACACACACACACACACACACACTGATTGGAATCCTCCAGCATTTTAAAATCACTTTAGAGATGAATTTTGGGATTCTACTGCTCACAACTCCAAAATCTGTAATGATTTAAAGATATACTTCCTCTCTTTTTTCCTTCCTGGTCACTCTCCCCCCTCCATAACAGTTCAATATAGCCACGGCTCAAGTTTAATGGGAAGAGAGAGAAGTTTTTGAGTAGTTTTTGTTTGTTTGTTTTACTTTGGTGATCTGGATGGCACATATTGCTCTTTGCCATTACATTGAGTCACTCCCTGAGGTATAGCCCTGTGGCCAAACTGGCATCTCTGTTCCCTGATTTTTCCAGCTGCTCCCCTGGGAATGGTATTGCCTCGGAAGCCAGAATAATCCTTACTAGCCCTTGCTTCTGGCTTCTCATGTGGTTTCTCAATGGACTTCTCCGGAGCTCCGTTCTCTTCATTTTTGGTGGGAGACGCTACATTGGAGCGAAGCTCTCGTAGCGGCTGCACAGGAATTGGACATGGCTCTTTAGGAGGCTTCTGGCACACTTCAGCATCACTTGGCTTTCGGTGTTCCTGCAGGGCCACGGTTACAGCTACATTTATGTTACTATCACATGGTGAAGCAGTATTTGTCCTTGATGGCTTTGCAGCATTTGGGGAAGAAACTGATATAGTTGTTGGGTTGAGAACATCCTTCTGAACAGTGGAATCCTCCGCCAGATCCTTTTCTATCTGAGTTGTACTCAATGCAGGAGGCTCAGCTGTGCGTGAAGGACCGGTACTTGTAGTGAGTAGCTGGGCAGCGGTACAGTCGGTCTGTTCATCCTCTGCAGGCACTGGGCAACTACCCCCTTGTCTTAACTCTTATCCTTTTCTTTGCAGACACCTTTAACATCAGACATCCTACTCTCCAAAACAAGTTCACCTGGTGTTCTTGATGAACTTCCAGGTAAAGGAGGAAAATTTGAGGCTAATAAGTCAAACTTTGGTGTTGGTGCCTTTGCTTCAGCTGTCAAGGTTGGGGTCTTGGGATTCTGTCGTCTTCTTGTCATCTGAAGAGAGTTCTCCTACCCCTACCATAATCCCCACTGTGTTCAGTCTGCAAAGTTGGAGTCTCTTTTGGAAGGTAGCTTTGCTCCTGATGCCCTGGCGCTGTAGGGTTACGCTGTTCAGTTGAAAAGTTCGTTGAACCAGATCTGTTTACTGGTCCATCCCCCAGTGACACAGATCTCTCTGTTGCGTGTTCTGAACCACTTGATGACCTAAAATGAGGCTTCACACAATTTTTTTGGAATGGTCGACCCATATTCACAGCAGCAGCAGTTGTTTTATAAAATACTGGAGAATTAAAGCCATTCATAAAACTACTATTTGGAAAGGGAGCCAGTGGTGTTTCAAAGTAAGGTGCAGGATTTGGAGACCAGACTGAGGCACAATACTATAGATGAAGTACTGTTGGTGAGGACTATATGCAGGCTGCATAAAGACTGGTGAGGCACACTGTGCTTGAGTTTGAATAGGCTGACTATACATACTAGAATCCATTAATCGATAAACATTCTTAGCAAAAAACGTATTGATGGTGTTTATCCTTGCCATGATTGGCTTGCCCTGGAATGTTTTAACTTCTTCTCTCAAATACTTAAAAGCCTGTTGAGCACCTATGTCTCACTGGAAAGTGATATACCAATTGCTATTGTGTGCAAACTCACAGCTTATCACCTTGGGGCAGTTTTCATTCTTGAACAAAACTTTCACTTCCTCTATTGGTGTTGTTTCAGGAATCTCTCTAAGAATCAGTTACGATGCTTATGAGTTGGTCTCACTTTCTCACCCTTCTCATCCACTTGTACCATGGGAGAAGATCTCCGTACTTCAAGAATTAGATTGGGTGCCGAAGCCGGTTTGGCTCAGTGGATGGAGCGTCGGCCTGCGGACTGAGGGGTCCCGGGTTCGATTCCGGTCAGGGGCATGTGCCTGGGTTGTGGGCACATCCCCGGTGGGAGATGTGCAGGAGGCAGCTGATCGATGTTTCTAACTCTCTATCTCTCTCCCTTCCTCTCTGTAGGAAATCAATAAAATATATTTAAAAAAAAAACTTTAAAAAAAAAAAATAAAAAAATAAAATAAAAAAAGAATTAGATTGGGGTCTGGGGTTGGTTTTTTATTTCTTCCATGTTGGCAACTGTCCAAATTGGAATGAATTGATCACTGTCTATTTGAAATATCTGGTAAAGATCCTTTGACAAACTTTCTTGTGAGAAACAGAATTCTAATTGTTTCTTCAGGCATTCTTGTAGGTCTTCTGTAGAAATTGCTGAATTGCTTTGTCTGGAAACGTCATATATTTGGTAACTTAGATCTTCATATTCCTTACACATATCGTCTGAAAGCTCTGTATTACCCTCAGGATGAGACCCTGATGTGGCTGCTGTTTCATGCCAAGAGCTTTCAGTTCCATGAGTTACTGGTGTGGCATCAGTATTTCCATGAGGAAGTTCTTGCCACACTCTGGCATTAGGATTTAAACCAGTTCTTTTATGTTACCTGCTCCAAAGCCATGGCTCAAAGTGTCTTCCCTATCTGGAAAGCCTTCATTAATCAACCAACCTTCTCTCTCCATAAGGTTTTCCCAAAGACTGTGCTCCCCACAGATCTCGTCTTCATGTCTCTTGTTAGCATTCGAATATTCTAAAAATTACATTCTTAAAAATAATTACTGGTATCATGGACTAGATTATTAAAAATAAATTAATTCAATGTGGAATCTTGGACTAGATCCTGGAATAGAAAAATTAGTGGAATCCAAATAAAGTCTAGTTTAGTTACTAGTAATGTGCTAATGTTCATTTCTTAGTTTTCACAAATGTACCACAATTATGTAAGATGGAAAAATTGAGTAAAGGGTATATGGGAACTATGTGTACTATCTTTTAACTTTTCTGTAAATATAAGGTTATTCCTAAATTAAAAGTTCATTAAAAAAACAAACATGAAAAAGTCAAGCAAAATAAGCTAAGTATAAAAAATTTCATGATTTGAAAAATTGATTTCAAGTGTTAGATCACCTGCCATGTCATACAGCAGGATTAAGTGTAGTCTGGGTCCCAGATAAGGTGTATCATTTCCTCCTTAAAGTGCTTTACACACAAAGGCACTCAGCAAATGTTTAATGATAGTAGAACACAATGATACACTCTTTCTTGCTGGCACAGCACACATTTATCAATAATTTATCACCATGCAAAGATAGGAACACACACAAGACAGGAAAAGAGTACAGGCAAATAAGAATATGTTAAGTCACCAACAGCATTCTCTTTTAACATTTACAGGGAGATTACAATTTTGAAAATAAATGAACAATTTTAACAAACAAATTTTAAAAAAACCTCTTACCTGGCAAAATAGGCACAAAACTCAACGCCATGCATTTCACATCGGAAAAGAGCCTGAGACAGTGCCTCAGTGTGGCCTCCACACGGTGCCAGTGAGAGGAGGCAGGATGACCAGGCCCCACCAACCTTTCTTCTCAGATTCAAATGTAACAATAATGCTTCATGGAAACTACAAGCTCTTTCTGAGCTGAAGGAAATAGCTGGACAAAACATTTTATGAGCCTGCTGCACCAGGAACAGGAGGCTGGTTTCCCACTCACCTGTGTCTCATGACTTGAATGAAATCCTTGCTCTTCAACTGCAAGTACAGATCTGTTATTGCCTCTGAACGACACAGCACCACTTCTAGACAGAGAGTCTTCATCACACCATGAAATTTTGGCAGCAGGAAGAACACGGTGTTCATGAACCTAACCAGTGGACATGGCCAGTGAGTGGCAGGGCAGTCTCAACCATCCCCGCCATAGGACATTCACCACTTCAGCATCTTACCTATCGGCCAGTGGAGGGAAGTTTTTCACAGCTTTGTTCAAGCACACGATAAATTTGTCCTCCATTGTATTCTGATGCTGCTTCAGCTGCTTTACAATCAGTTCACACACAGACTCCTCCAGTATCTGAAAAATCAAGTCTCTTTTCCAATACACACAAGTGGAAACTTATGCTACATTTCTGAAAATAGTTTTATCTTGAATAGTTGAGAGTCGGTGTTATCATCTCCAGTGTTCACCAGGTGAAACCAAGAGCACTCGTGGGCTTACACTGACCACTGAGTACCAGCAGAGGCTCTGGAGCCGTGAGTTTGGGTGAGCCAGGCTGCGTCCCCGCGCTTGTGCTGCAAGCACTGGCAGGGTCAGCTCATGTCATATGTCAGATCAATAAAAAAGATCAGTGCTGCCCTAGACAGTTTAGCTCACTGGATAGAGTGTTGGCCTGTGGACTGAAGGGTCTCGGGTTTGATTCCAGTCAAGGCACATGCACAGGTTGCAGGCTCGATCCCCAGTAGGGGGCGTGCAGGAGGCAGCCGATCAATAATTCTCTCTCATCATTGATGTTTCTATCTCTCTCTCCCTCCCCCTTCCTCTCTGAAATCATTAAAAATAAATTAAACAAATAAAAAAGAAAAAGTCAAAAAAAAAAAGAACTGGGCAAAGTAATTGAAAAGACTTTAAAAAAAAGATTAGTGCTTCTTCTGACAATGAAACACTGCCAACAAGTCATTTAAGAAGCAGAACTAAAATTCTTGATTAAATAAGTTTAAGACACATTTTATGGTCATGTTTTCATGTTTCTGGCCGAATATTCACACAAACCACAATTTTTAAGCAACTCTATCTCAACTATCACTGTCTATCTCCCTATAGCTTGCTTTCTCATGATCACTACTACCTACTATGATAGATTCGTCTGTGAATTATCTGTCTCCCCTCACCACATGCCAGCTCCCTGCCCTGTCCTGTTCCCAGCTGCATAAAAGAGCCTAGAGCCAACCAGTAAGTACCTAACATACAGAGGTGGGCAAAAGTAGGTTTTCAGTTCTGAGTATGCGAAACTCAGTTTATTCTTGTATTTTTATTTATTAATTTTTGTATTATTTATTTGTATTACAACTGTAAACCTACTTTTGCCCATTCCCATATATAAGTGACCAACATGTAAGTGCCAAAGTTATAAAACAATGTGAACCTAACAATATGGGTGAAACAGTAGAAGACAAGATTGGAGTCTACATCTCAGGTGCCAAGAGTAGCTTAGTGGTTAGAATATGAGTGATTCTTACTTTTTTTTCTTTTCTTACTTACTTCTTTATATTATACTAGTTCCCAAATTTCTACACAAAAATCAATGTCATTTTATATTTAGGAAAAAAACTATGTAAAACAAAAGTATTTCTCATTCCTATTATTTGAAATATAAGTCAAGAGTGATTGAACCTGGGATCTGCTATCATTTGCTCCATCCGAGGTAAATATTAAGCATTTTGTATAAACTGCTACCAAACATTTAGGGACATTAGAATCATATCTTAAGGTTATTCTGAATTTTTAAAATTGTTTCTTTTACTAAAATAGCTGGGTATCCTTAAATAAATAAGTTTGATCTTCCCAAAGGGGTCTATTTCCTTTTAGCTTAATGTTATTTTATTTTAAATGAAAGTGAATGCCTAATTGGTAAATGGGCAGGGGGCCCAATCTGCTATTTGGGGATACCCTGGGTATCTGGAGGACCTCCTGACTTTCCCAGAGGTTCTTCTCGTCCTGACTGACAAAGCATGTAGCCCAGACTCCACTTGACCTTTTCTTTCAGGAGAGGGGATGGACTAGAGATACAAATTTGGGAATCATGAACATAGAGGCAGTTTTTAAAGCCACGAGGCTGTATAATCAGCAGGGAAGCAGTAAAACAGAAGAAGACCAAAATCAGAGCTGTGGAGGTGGCCCAGGAAACACGCAGCTAAGAAAGGGAGAAGAAGCTGCCAAGGAAGGAGCGAGACAGCCAAGAGTGTCCCAGAACCAGTGACAAAGGGGAGTCAAGGAGGATCAACTGTGCTGCCGTGGACAGGCTGAAACAGAGCGGCCTGGTATGAGCATCTTATCACAATGAGGGACACTGCTTTTGGAGGCTCCGAGAACAGGCAGCACCTCACTCTATTAGCATGTAGGAGGAGAGCAATGTAGCAGTAAGCACTATTTTCAAGTAAGTTATAGCATGTAATTTTCATGCAGTTATACTTATATGTCTTTAATAATTATATTTATTGAAAATTATAGTACCCTGAATGTGTGCTATGCTTAAAAATGCAACAAGGCTCTTCTTACAATACAGTCAAGTGGGCAGGCACATAAGACTGGGAAAGGCTCTCGAGGAAGCGCTTTCTCCTGCGCAACGGTTGTATGATGTCAAAAAACGTAGGCGAGGATTTTATTAGCTTAATAGCCTAACGTTAGCAGGTATCTACCTGGATAATTTTCTCCAAAAGGATATCCTGAGACCAAGGTCGAGGAATGAAAGCTGGTTAAATACTCATATCCTGACTTTTACAATAAAGAGTAAGTTGCCAATCTTTAAATATTTAACAAATTTCCAAGTGTTTTAAAAAAAATCACATGTTCTCTTTAAAAAAACTGAGTTTTTTAAAGTAGGAAAGAATAAAATATTAACAAATGCAGAATGCCCACTTTGGTTTCTTACAGTACAGAGGATATAAGTATCAAGTGTCATGACAAATCAAAATTAAAAAAGCATTTATTTAAAATTGCATAACACACTCACATTTTCTCTCTCAGTAATATATTGAAGAACAAGTCCCAGAACTTCTGCTGCTGCTGCATACACCTCTTTATATTTTACAAAGGACATATTATTGACCAAAGCTTGAAAGTATCTGTAACAAATATAGAAGATAAATATACATAAAATAATCCATTCTGATGACATAAAATTATAATGATTTTACTCTTTGTACCATATTAATAGCACAAATTGAGAAACTATGAAGCCTACAACATGATCCAAATTATTGATGTGAAGACATATATGAAGACGTCTTTGAGGCTCTGACATCATCACATCCGGGAGGCACATTAAAGTTGGTTCAATTACACTGAACCTGCTATAGTCAAAGTAAAACAATGCTGGAGAGGGGAGCTGACTCCAGCTGAAGAGGAGCAGGCGGAATGAGGGCCCTGCGGGTTCCCAGGCACTGATTTACTCCTTTAGCTCAACTGCCGGAACCCAGTGGCTGAGAAATAGAAACTTCCAGGCAGACAATGACCTCCTGGCACCTTCAGGGAGGCACTGTCTACAGCATGAATTGCTTGGCTGGGCTTCCGAGACTAAGAAGCCTGCAGGATCTGAGGGACTTGAATAAGCATCAATAAATGTGCTGGCTTCTTGGGGAACCCCTCCCCAAAAAACCCCATAATGCTGGACACTGTAAAACTATAGTGAAAAAAAACTATTATTTAAGATTGTGATTTACTGACATCCTGTTAAAACCATCTACTATGACAGAGAAGGTCAATAAAATAATGAGAAAAAGAGTGAGTGTGAATACAGTGCCCCCAGACTTCACGGGCAAAGGGGCTTTTAATTTTCAGCCCAACCTTGGCTCTGTAAAGTTGTCACTGGAGAAAACCAAAGCTCAAAAAAAAACAACACTACTAACTTGTCTAAAATAAGCTATTTCCTGTTAAATCTGTGTTGAGCAACATATTTGTAGAGGACCAACTAGACAGAGTGAGACACTTCCAAAGAAATGACAAAAGCAGGAAAGGCAGCTCAGCTGATGTAGTTCAGAAGTTGAACCAAGAGGTCACTGGTTCGATTCCCTGTCAGGGCACATATTCTCTTTGAAAAAACTGAGTTTTTTTAAGTAGGAAAGTTTACTTTATTTTACTATATTAACAAATGCAGAATGCCCACTTTGGTTTCTTACAATACAGAGGATATAAGTATCAAGTGTCATGACAAATCAAATTGAAAAAGCATTTATGTTTTTCAACATAAACAGGTTGCAGGCTCAATCCTGGGTAAGGGGTGTGCAGGAGGCATCAGATGATTGTTTCTCTCTCATCAATGTTTCTATCTCTCTAGCCCTCTCCCTTCCTCTCTCTAAAATCAATGAAGACATATTTAAAAAAAAAAAAGCATGGAAGGGACATGCTGAAATCTATAATGTAATCATGATATGAGCACTGACTTTAAGCCCCTCCACTGCATATGTTGGGCAATGCCCACGCCCACCATGGAGGGTCCCGATGGGAGGGGAGCAGTGTGGCTGCAACTATGCCAAAAGGCACAGAGACAGGGCAGGCAGCACGAGGTCAGCAGTACCCTTCATGGTCATCCTCTTATTTTTAATGGTTCACAGAGCTCATGTTGCTCTCAAGGGTAAATGCTAAAAATGTCACTTTAGAAAATAAGAGAAAAAAAACTTAATACCTCTTATTTGACAAAATGTACATGAAAATTACATGAGTTTTAAAAAACTTACCTTCCTCATTTACTCCATTAACACATTCTTCTCTCAAATGACCTCTAAAGGCAACTATTTAAATTAAGGGAGAAATATTTAACATGCGTTCTAGCCCTTAAACTTATCAAAATTAAACCAGTCTATTTCCAATTCAGGAATACTTTAACCTAAAAAAAAAATGAAAGCAAAACTATGATACTTACTTTATACTCTCTATGCCACATTTTGGGTCATAGGGAGGGAAGTTATTGGCCATTACAATGCCTAATAATTGAATTCCTACTGAATTGTCTTTAGAATTAGGATCTTTCCTGGAAAACTTTTCGAATATTAACCTGAAACAGAAGTATAAAAGTATAGATTATCATATAAATAAGAAGGAAGACAAGTATAAAATTTTCTAAGGAGAATACTCAAGGTAAGAAATACTCCCCCCACACCCCCACATCTAACACCCTTCTTGCTAATACCCTCTTTGTTCACATCCAGGTTATTCTAGCTTTGGAATACAGGCAGTTTTATATCGTCCTATAATTGCTTGCCCTTTTGAAAGTGTTAGCTTACTTCAGGCAGTGCTAAAAGGAATCAAAGCAAAGTCCTAGTCTACCCTGGGCTGTTACAGGGAAGAGCAGAGTGCTCTAGTGTCAACTTTGGGAGTTGTGGTTTTGTGAGTAGCAATATCATATCCTTATACATGGATCCTAATTCAAATTACAGTTCTCCTTCTATCACTTCAAGTAATTAAATTTCAGCATAATCACTATTTGAAACATCCTACATTTTTTAAATTTCTAAACAACATTGCAAAATCTAGTAAATTAATACCTGTAAGGGATGGATAAACAATCCTTCCAGCATTCAACAAGAGTTTTTATAATTTCAAGGTTGTGACTAAACACGGCTCTTTTTTGATGAAAAACATGCTTCATTAGGAAATTAAGCAATCGATTGGCTAACACTTCATCTTTGGGAACCCCCTGAAATGGTATAAAAATTATATATGAATATGTAGCATTCCTTTCTGAAAAAGCATTTTTTAATCCAAAAATCCGTTTATAAAAGAAATGTGGCATTCTACTGGCTCCTAGTTAAAAACCTATGTGTGATTTTTCAGGTCCAACCACAGCAATTACAAAGGCTTTCCCAGATAGGCCTCCAGGGGGAGAGCTGCCAGCCCTGCACCAGGCTTGTAGCACAGCATGTAGACTGTAGTCTCAAAGGGCAGCTGCAGTCAGACCCTGAGGCCCATGTCTGCTCATGCTCTTTCACATATGTGCATTCCTGGCCCAGGGGCCTTCTCTCCTAGTCTCTATCTCCTGTAAACGCCTCAGCTGGAACCTCCTTCTGGAGGGAGGAAGGGAAAACTTGAAGACACTCTGACTCAGCACTCTGTGCTTTCCAACTCCTAGTCCTTCTCCCTCACTTTCCTCCCAACTCCCGGGCCCTACAAAACCTCAAAAGGGAAATGACCTCCAGATCAGTAGTGAGCCCCTGACCCTTGACCAATATGCTGGCTCCAGGGAGTAAAATGGAACAAGAGAGTCGGGGCTTCCTCTAGTTTCAGCCTTTTGCATATACTATTGCAATGAGGTTTTTTAATAAAAGGCTTCACTGTAACTTTCAATTTGGCTCCCTGTTGATTTTATCAGTATTCTGACACCTACACAATTCAGCTCTTTCAAGATTAGCTGAGCTCCTAATAGTTAAATCAATCTTTTCCAATGGTTTAAGTTAAAATAAATACTCACTTAATTTTTTCGTGTTAGTAAGTAGACTATAAGTTATTTCATCGTATTAAAGATAGGAAATCTAAAATTTAGTTTACTTTGAAATGAGAGAGGCACATCTAAATACATGTATAAGCTCTATATACATTATTATATTTAATAAGTGTTGTTTCCAGGATATCCTTACATGAAAACTCTTATACATTATTAGTGCCAATGTTTTCAAATGAATGGGCAGAGCTCCAGCACCCACAAATCTGGTGAACGCCACAGGCTGCAGTATAAAACTGCCATTCATCTCACAGTCACTTGTTGAGCAATCTCAGCCATTATAGGTCACAGTCAACACTCTGGAAGCAGATAGACTGGCAAAACAAGTGCCAAAAAATTCAGGGACTTTCGTCACAGAAGAAGTCTACTGACATTTATTTCTCATACTTTTAATAAACCAATGATCTAGTTTCCAAACTCCTTGCAGGTAAAAGCAACACAAAAAACAAACATCTGATAGCTTAAAAATAAAAGATCAGGGGAATATCAGAAGTAGACAAAAGAAAGAGAACGAAAGCAGGGTGAGGCCATTTAGTATAGCAGTACAAAAATTAATGCTAAAAATGATGACTCTAAGTCATTAAGGGGAGCTTGAATTACTTATTATATGCTCTATTTAAGATATCAACAAAGAACTGATATATTACTACTAGTACATAAAAGATGTATCCATTCTTACTAGAGGAGTAGCTATTCCTGTCCATGAAAGAACTGTAACCACTATTTCAACCACCATATAGTGAATTCCTTCTCCTCCGTTATTTTCAGAAACAACCAGCTGCAGCAAGGGGCTGAGCCAGTACTTCGCATAAGGGCGAAAGACCTAAAAGAGAATTTAAAAGCCATATATCAAAGGATTGTTTTCAATAACCAAAATATTAATCCAGAAACATATACTCCATCAGTTAAAATTATATATTATGACTTGACTTAAATCCAAAACAGATGTAAATTCCAACAATTACCCTGCTTAATAGGTCAGATTCTCTGCTGAATTCTCTCATCACACCCCAAAACCACAATTCAATGGAAGTCAATTTGCTATTGATGTCTTCTTTGCTTCAAACCTTTCTGATATAACTATGCTGAGATAAATCAAAATGAACGTATTCTGTGTCAACCTTGTCGTATCTGAATAATATTCAGCTCTAGAGAATTATAATTTTATTTTATGCCAATGCATAGGGTATATGGAAAATGAGACTATGCAAATTAGTTACATGTGTATGGCTATTTTTTCCCCATTTCATCCTATATTATGGAAGACTTCATATACTCAAGACTCAAATCTAAATAAAATGTATCTCTATACTAAATTCTATTTATTTTAGAAATTGCAAGAGAATGCTATTTGGATGCAAAATAACAGATTAAAGTATGATTCAAGCTATCTATCTTGACCTTTGCCACCTTCTTTTTTTTAAAAGTGTTTTCTTGCCCTAGCCGGCTTGGCTCAGTGGATAGAGCGTCAGCCTGTGGACTGAAGGGTCCCAGGTTCGATTCCGGCCAAGGGCACATGTCCGGGTTGCAGGCTCGATCCCCAGTAGGGGGTGTGGAGGAGGCAGCCAATCAATGATTCTCTCTCATCATTGATGTTTCTATCTCTCTCTCCTTCTCCCTTCCTCTCTGAAATCAATAAAGAAATATATTAAAATATATATATATATATATATATATATATATATATATATATATTTAAAGGGTTTCTCAAAAATTCCTCACCTACTCTCACAGCTTAAATCTATGCAGTCTCAAGTCTTTTTTATTTATGCACCCCCATTTATACAAAAAGTTTGAACACTTTCTATGTATGCCTACTGGTTTATTTGTAAATTATAAATACAAACTTCTTCACTCTATTATTAAAATATAACTAATAGCTAAATTTCAAGGTTGAAATTTTTTAAAATGTAAATACAAGTTCTAATCTTTCTTCCATAAGACAATAGACTGTCTTGAACATCTCCTGAAAACCACTGCCCAGATAATTCCTGAACTTCAGATTCATATGACACTCTGGGAAATCTCCCAGTGATATCTCAGAGGTACCTCATATCCACACGTGTGAACAAATTTAGCAGGTTTGCTCGTCAAACCATGCACCCACACCCAGCCTCCCAAGAAATCATTCAAAACACCAGTTCCTTGTTTGCTAGACATCAAGTCAGCACTTACAGGAATGGGAGCTAGAAATCGTGTGACCTGAGTGTGATGGGGTTGAACTCAGTCCCCAAAAAGAATGTTGCAGTCCTAATTCCCAGCACCTCTAAGTGTGGCCTTACTTAGAAATAGGATCGTTGAAGATTATCCAATGTCAGTGTCCTTACTGAAAGGGTAAATGGGTACACAGGAGACAGACACAGAGAGGGGACAATTTGAAAACCCACAGAGAACACCGTCTACATACTGAGAAATACCGGGGGCCACCGTACGCTGGGAGAGACCCCTGAAACAGTTTGTTTTTCACAACTTTCAGAAAGAACCAACCCAGTAACTCTGAACTGCTTCATGGAAAGGAAGAAAAAGTCAACCAAGGAAGTCATCAACTAAAAAAGAAAATATAGAACATCCTACCACCTCAACAACTGATTCTGATTCATCTGTACCAGTTAAAGTACTAGAAATAGACAGCTGTGGTTCAGCTGAATACCTGCAACAGTCTCTTGATGTGTCCCAAACGTTATTTGGAAAATCTTAGCAACCTGAGTCAAAAATGGAACCTGAATTTGTAAAAGAAAAAGGTACTGTTTACTCAAATGAGGAGAAAGATAATTTAAAAGAACCAGTAATAACTGAAGAGGAAGAATTAACAGTTCAGAATATACCTGGTTTTGACAACATAAAAGAAACCAATATACAGGATGGTAGTGTGCCGATTATTAAATATTAAAGATCATGCGACTCAGTGTGCATTCAGTTTTCAGAATTCTTTGCTGTATGACTTGGATTAAGTCTCTATAACTTCAGAATTTAAAGGTTAAGAGCAGAACATTTTTGGACTTAAATTCTATTTCTGTAAACTACTACCTTAAAACCAAAGATATTCAAGAAAGTATATTTTGGATTTAAAATAGGTTTTCCATTTACTCTCTAAAAACTATTCAAGAAATTAAAATTTGCAATTTTGATTCTAATGGGGAAACTGGAGATATCTTTTTGCATGTAGAGTTTATACAGCTTCCTTAATTAGGGAGATAAGTTTTGTGATTCCTCTGAGAGATTTCGTCCTGAGAGTTAAACATTTAGTTTTAATATAACCTGTATATACTTACTTCTGTGTTGTTTTTGGCTTATTTTGTTTATCATTACACTTTAATAAAGTTTCAAGATACTCACTAAGTTATGTCTGTCACAAAAAGAACTCTCAAGAATCTAACTAGAAATATGAGTTGCATTTGTAAGGGGGACAAAATCTCAAAACTGTTTAGAAATATCACTAAATAAGGTGTATTTTTGCTTGAAATAGAGATTCTAAAAGATGAAAGAACTTTACTAAGCAATATTAATAATTCAAATAATTATAATATAAATACACTGAATGAAATTTAGTATTTTTGCTTCAACTCTGTTTTACTGTTCTCATCTATCATAAAAAATATATATATATTTAAAACAGGTTATTTAGTAATGACTTTAAGAAGGCAGCAGGTAATGAATCTGGCTAAGTTATTAATTTTGTGGAATAGTATTTGTATCTGAGGTCAGAAGAAAATCCTAATAGATTTTTTCTCACAAAAATGTTTAGGACAGCATGAAAGGAAATATAGAAAGGAAAATATCTGCTGACCTAATCTCTGACCCCAAAGGCCATGAGCTGATGCATCTGTTCCAAAAGCAGCTACCAATTTAAACTTCTGGCCTTAACTTAGACCTGGAAATTACCTAATATCTTTAGTCCTTTGAACTGAGGAGCTCAGATCAGAGCACCAAAAGCTGGTACTCTTTACATTTATAATCCTGATGAAGTCTGGAAGAGACTGGGCTGAGGACAGTATAAAGGTAGCTAGATCACAAAACAAGAGAACTATTTGCCCCAACTTAGATGACCAGGTGCATTTTTCAATTCTAACATGAATCTTGATTTGAGGCAGTAATTTTGAAAATGTCCACTTAATATACAATTTTCGTAGATTGAAATGACTAACTGTAATAGCTACACAGAAATTAGTCTATAATTTTGGGTTGAATGGAATTGTATACTGTTAAGGGAAACTTGTACATTAAACATGGAGTAAATTTTAAGCCTGTTTCCTATTATTTACTACATCTGTCCTATTAAAAAGTATGATTTCAGTTAAAATAAAGCTGGCCCTGGAACATGAAATATCTTATTATAAAAAAAGAAAAAAGAATCAGCCCTACCAACACTCTGATCGTGAACTCTGGCTTCAGTTTCTGTTGTTTAAGCCATCGTTTTGTGGTACCTGTTGTGGCAGCCGCAGGAGCTAGGAATTAAGCACGACCCTGAGGAACAGGCTCTGCGCAGCCTCAGGTCAGCCTTCTCAACCACCTCCCCAGAGCCCCGTGGCCCTCACATCTGCAGTGCCGACTAGAAGGACTTTCTGTGGGGCCAAGTGGACCAAGTCAGCCTACTTAGCACCCTTCAGTGGCTCCCTACCGCTCAACGAATGAGCGAGGTCCTTGCATGGACCCGAAGGCCTGGCTCAGCTTGCCTGCCGCTCAGACGTGTAACCATGCCACCCATACTGTCTGTCCCATGTGCCCCTGGTCTGTGCGTCAGAGCAGGCATGCTTGGCTCTCTCAGGGGCTATCTCTGCTCATACTGCTGCTTCTAAGCAGAATGCAAACTCCCACTGCTACTTTACAACACGTAACTCAAGGACTCTCTTAAAAATCCAACCTAACTCCACTGGTGGAAGATGCTCCTCCCTAACACAGTGCTACCCGCAGACCAAATGACAAATTCAGCAACTATCTAAGAGACTCAGTTGTTTTTCACATAGAGTTAACAGGAGTAATTTTACCACCTTCTTTGCTACTACAACAAAGAAGGCTGGCAGCCATCAGAAAGTTGTCCACACACATACTTATAAAAAGATCACTTCTATCTCAATAGAAGTTAACTTACATGTTTAAAAAGAAAATGATAAAAGAATGATGTTGAGCAAAGAAATAAATATGGTTGGTTAATTTATTCAGAGAACATCTTTCTTTGTTAAGGGATTTTTAAAAATTTTTGTTTTTTAAAATGTTTTTTATTTATTTTTAGAGAGAGAGGAAGGGAAAGGGAGCAATAGAAACATCAATGAGAGAGAAACATACATTGGCAGCCTCCGCACACCCGCTACTGGGGACTAGGAGTGGAGCCTAGAACTTGGGTATGTGCCTGACGGGGATTTAAACCAGGGACCTCTTGGTACATGGGTCAATGCTCAACCACTGAGCCACACCGGCTGGGCTGGTATGGGCTTTTTATTTTTATTATTTTATTTATA
>NW_005871075.1:1664056-1746841 GCF_000147115.1 Myotis lucifugus
ATATATATATATATTATATATATGTATATATATATATATATATATATATATATATGTATATATATGTATATGTATACGTATATATTATTGATTTCATAGAGAAAGGGAGAGGGAGAGAGATAGAAACATCAATGATGAGAGAGAATCATTGATTGGCTGCCTCCTGCATGACTCCACCAGGGATCAACCCCACAACCTGGGCATATGCCCTGACCAGAATCAAACCGCAATCTCCCGGTTCATAGGTTATGCTCAACCACTGAGCCACGCCAGCCGGGCTGTTGTGGGCTTTTTAAAGAAGATGCATATAATTGCAAAGAATATTTAAAGAAATAATAAATGACTTACTTCTTCTGTATTAATAATAAGCTTAGCTAAGAAGAGACGAATATTCAATGATACCAATGGATTTCCTAGTTTGTCATGAAGAAATTTCATCCAAGGAGGAAGATGTGTTGGCACTGAACCCTGAAATGATACATTCAAAATTACCTTCAAAAGTAGACTAAAATAACTTCATATTTTGATATTATGAGGCAACAATGACAAAGTAAAAGATGAACAGCAAAAATCATGTTTATTTGATATGGAATTTGGTTTTAGTCTGTGATATTAAATGTTCTTTTTTTTTTTTTCACTTTTCACCTGAGGACATGCTTTTACTGATTTTAGAGAGGAAAGGAGGAGAAGGAGGAAGAGAGAGAAACATCGCTGTGAGAGAGAAACTTCAATTGGTTGCCTCTCTTACTCACCCCAACCGGGGATCAAACCCACAACCTGGGTATGCACCCTGACCGGGAATCAAACCCGTAACCTTTCAGTGTACAGGACGACATCCAACCAACCAAGCCACACTGGCCAGGGCTAACTGTCCATTCTTATGTGACATCAATGAATATAATTAAGTGAGACAATGTAAGATACTGAAGACAGACCTCTTCTCCTTTAGGTAGGATCTGATTTCTCTGCATGTGCTTAATCAGGGCTGTCATGGTGGCCATGCATTCGTGTTGATTGAGTTCATCCATCTCTAACTCCAGGATATCATCTTGGATCGTGGGGTCTTTATGCTCCTACAAAAAGGTAAGAATCCGATTATGTAGAGTACACTGTTAAAATTTCAGTGTACAAGACATTCTGACTTTTTGGGCAATATCATGAAATACACATGTAGGTAACAATGATAATTTGGTAATAATATCAAATACACTTGGTATGTTTTCTTATTAAACAACTAAAAAATAAACAGAACCTCATGTCTTCCTTACATTCTATTTCCCCTCTATGCCTAGTCTATGTGGTCACTCCCTTGAGGTCACACTCAGGTCACAGTGTATATACAGACATATGCTGCTTTGTAGAAACACTAAGATTTTTACAAATCTATGTGTATTGAAGGCCTCAGAACCCTCACCACCTTGAGAGCAATAGCTCATGATTAAGTGTCACTTTATGGAGAAAGTGAAGCTATTAAATATTAAAGTATCATTAAGATAATGTTTACCTATTTTTTCTCAATAATCTGAAAAAAAGTTTTTCTCTGAAAATCTTTGTAAAGTCCTCAATTTGCCTTAAAATTGTAATCAATAGAACAAAACTTTTAAACCATTCTTTTTTTTTTTTTAATCATCACCTAAGGATATATTTTTTATTGACTTTAGAGAGAGGAAGGGAAAGAGAGAGAGAGAAACATCGATCGGTTGCCTCCCATACATGCACTGACCAGGAATCAAACCTGGAACCTAGGTATGTGCTCTGACCAGGAATAGAACCAGCAAACTTTTGGTGTATGGGACGATGCTCCTACCAACCAAGCCCCCTAGCTGGGGCTTACGCCATTCTTGATCATAAAATCTCTGAGAAAATACAGCAGTGATAATCATTTTTTACATGTAATGATGAATTGAGGTTTGACATACACATTCAGTAAATTTCATTCACACATACATACACGTACATGTGCGTGCACGTGTACACACACACACACACACACACACACACACACACACACGGAGGCTAAACAATCTGTCTGGGATGTTTTCCAGCACAGATCACTTCCAGGAAAAAAAGACTTGAGAAATCCTGAGAGGACATTTTTGGACAGCTAAAAGTCAGCTTGGGGCTACCAAGTGCTTACAGAGATTGAGTAGAAAGAGGAATAAAGATGGCCCTAGACAAATGTAATGCTGTCTGTCCTAGTGGCAGGAACTATCCCAGAATGTCACTTTCCAAGATGGAGAGTATTTGAAAATGTGCTCCCTTACAACCATTGAGTCCACTGTCTACTTCTTCCCAAAGATAATGGATATTTTCTGTAAATTGAGGTTTTAGAAATGACCGGGAGTAGTATTGTATTTCAGTAACAGGAGTAAATAACATTGTAACAGAAAATTTTATACACAACTAGAGGCCCAATGCACGAAATTCATGCAAGGGGCTTGGCCCTCGCAGCCCCGGCTTCATCTGGAAGGTTGTCCGGAAGGTCGTCCGGAAGGTCGTTTGGCTGTCTGGACTAATTAGCATATTATGCTTTTATTATTATAGATTGGAGTTACATGAAACAAGAAACAAACACTTTTCAGTAAGCCATAAAATCCATCACAGAAATCTCAATGTCCCTCTTTTCACAGACCTGGTGAAGTGTCAAAGGAGTTAATCATGACATTTGACTGTATTCAGATCTAATCAACAATGATTTTTACTCAGAATGATTGTATCTCAACATGCTGCTCACAAGGACTGAATAGATCTAAAACTAAAGACTCAGGTCTTGCGATCAGACAGAAGGCATGAGGAGTGAACCCAAGATGCTCTGATGTAAGTGACAATGAAGCCACAATAGAGAGAGGAAGGAAGAGGGAAAGGTATAGAGAGAAACACTGACATGATAGCGAAACATCGACTGGCTGCCTGCTGCACGTGTCCCAACTGGGGATCAAACCCGCGACCCAGGCATGTTCCCTAACCAGGAATCAAGCCAATGACGTTTCAGTGCATGGGATGCCCAACTGAGCCACAACAGCCAGAGCAAAGTCACACTTTTTTATTGCCCAACCACAGATGTATGGCATTATCTTGGTGAAAGAACTAATGAATGGCTTCCCCTTTGAAGTATTCATTAAAAAAAGAGAGAAACCAACCCCAGGGTGCAACATAAAACACAAACTCAACTTTAAAAACACATCACTGCTCCCTCCCTCCTTCTCAGGTAAAAAACCACGGGCAGATCAGAGTGGGGCAAAAGTTGCTGGCAATATGTAGGGAGACAGGGGAGGAGGAGAGTGGGGTACCCACCTTGTAGTTCAAGGCCCACTCCAGGTATGCGTCAGTGTATGGAAGAGGTCTTAGGGGTCAAAGGGAAGAGGGAGTGAGGTAGTGCATGTCAGAGAAACTGGAATGGACAAAAATTTGAAGGAACCCTGGATGAGAACCAGGTGGGAGTGTATGATATGCATGAGTGTGCCTGTTACGTGCACAGGTGTGTGACATGGTTCCTATCTCTGCCCATGAGAAGACTTGTAAGCAGCTTTCTGCTGTTCTCCACCCACAGGAACCAGGCTCCCTAGAGAGACAGCCCACTCCAAGGCTGAGGCAGGGGAAGAATTAGACCACCTGTGAACATTTCCTATGCCAGCAAGTAAGGAAGTGACCAAAGAATGACAAAGAAGCCAGCAGGAGGTACTCCCATTGGCCAACCTTGGGACAATTCGGCATCAAGGTAAATTATAACCCACTGAACAAGGTAAGAATGCAGATCGTGCTGATAAAAATTAAAACAAAATAAATGGGGAGAAGAGAAAGCTCTTCACTGTGGTAGAAGGCCAACTAATAACTATGGAATAAGAAAATAACCATTTTGTAACCAGCATAGCAATAACTGATTCAGGGAAGATACATCAATGACTGCTAAAAACTAGTGGGTGAAAAGTAGGATTAGGGAATGATAGCCACCCCCTCCCCCACACGAGAACACAGCAATGCTCTGGCATACCCCTGCCAAAGTTCCTAGTCTGCTTGTGAGGAAGAGTTGGACAAACACTAAGTGAGGGGCATTGTACTACAGGGGAGCTACCGGCTGGTCCTGGTCTGGATCCTTCTGCTACAAGGATGTACGAGACACAGGGCAGATCCTGAGGGGTGTCTCTGTGTTGTAACTCTTACCTATGCTAGAAATGGTTTCAAACTCAAAAGCAGCATGTCACTTTACAAAGTAAAGGACAATAAGAAAGATGGACAAAGGGCACACACAGGTGATGTACTGCCTGCCTGCAATATCCAAACAGATCATTTTCAGGAAGGCTAGCACAGTCATAAAGGAATGTTGAAGAATGAGTTCCGATCGGGATGTAGACAGGAATGTCATAGATCAAGGGTGGGGAACCTGTTTTCCTGCCAAGGGCCATTTGGATATTTATAACATCATTCTCGGGCCATACAAAATTATCAACTTAAAAAGTTAGCCTGCTGTGCTTGGTCAAACATTTAATTAACTCACCCCTTCACTGGCCTTGTATGTCCTGCGGGCCGGATGTTCCCCCACCCCTGCCATAGATGATAAAATAAAACTTTGGAACATACACAGACTCTGAAAGTCTGGTAAAGAAAATTAATAGGTGAGAGTACAGAGAGAGAAAGAAACAGGTGAGGGGCAGAGGAGGGGAAACAAACACATGGTATGTCTTCTCTTTGAATGAATGGAAAAGAGTGAGATTAATCCAAGCTAAGAAAAACAAAACAAAAACAACACCAACTTGAGGTGTAGGAAATACTTAGTAAATGAGGATGTGAAAGAAACTATTATAAGTTGCTGGGACCAACACAGGAAAAAAACTGAATTCTACTTCTAAAAAATAATAATCAAAATCATTCCATATTCTATGCCCTTGTCACCAAGAATTTACTCTTTAAGAATTAAGCTACCATTTTTGAGTATCAGTGCATTCAGTTATCTCTGTTTGGTAACATTAAATATTGGAAGAGCTTCTTCGATCTCTCCAAAGAGAGATGGCAACAGTCATATCAGTATGAACGTTTGAGTCTCAATAGCAGTTATCTTTCTCACTGGAAATCCTTAAATGCGGTTCTCACTTAAAGCATTAACCTCAGAGGCTGGCTAACGTGAGTCAGCCTGGGAGCGAGCCTTCCTGCTGTGGTGATGGAATCAAATTGCTGTGTCTGCAGGAAGACAGGCTGGGCTTAGAAAATTCTCCAAACTAATACTATTCTCTGAAGCCTACTGATGGAGAGCGGCTTCCTACGTTAACAACACAGCCTCTCTTCCTTTACAAATGCTAACAATATTCTGTAATATATAAAATGTGATCACCTGTCTTCGAAAATGACCAATGGTAGACTTAGGGTCTCGGGAACTGTATGAGTAGCTCTGAACTCCAGTTGAGAAGTCAAATTGACTCATTTCCTCACTCAGACTACTGTCTGCCAAATATGACAAGGAAGATATGTAATGAGGACCACCTGAAATATAAGTAAAAAGAAAACATATTATTCAAGTATAGTAAGAAATGCATCTTTTGAAGCTCAGTTAATATTAAGGGATACCGTCAACTAAGGCTTTCATCACCCCTATGCTTCTCAACTCATTATCCAGATTAACAAAGCAAAAAGGAAATGGGGCAAAGACCCCTTTTGCTTTTCTCATTATTGACTAGTTATTTTCTGTCATGGACAAAGAAATTAAGTTAAACTAGATCCAATTTTTAGCTATATTAAGATTATTTGCATTTAAAATTTTAACAATGTACATTTTGCCCACGAAAGGTAGTATAAATGTGGGAAAAGATACTAGTGAAAAATAACTAATCCTAAATATGTAAGGAATTTGGGAAACTGATCCAAATTTTATCCTCAAGTAAAGAAAGCAAAGCTATGCAGGAAAATTAAGCAGAAAATCGAAACAACGTGTATGTGGAGAGAGAGAGGGTTCATCTTACATAGGGAGTCCAGGGAGAACTTCCTTCAGGAGTTGGCATTAAACAAAAGGTCATAATCCAGGTAGGTATCTGGGGCCAAGGTTATTTCAGGCTGAGGGAACATACATGCAAATGCCCGGAGGCAAAAGTGAGCCCAGTGCCTACAGGCACAGGCAGGGGGCCATGCTGCTAGAGAGGAACGAGCAGAAAGTAGAGTGACAGGGAAGTCAGGGCCTCGGACAGCTCTGTCTTGAGGGCGATGGGAGCTAACGTGAGGTGTAGCAGGATGGAACTTGTATTTTACACAGAGATTTCTAAATATATCTAAATAATATAATCCATATGCAAACAAATAAATATCAAGCCAATCCTGCACTAAAGTGTACCATACCTGAGCCTCCGGAGGCCACTTAGAGATCTTCTATGCAGTTAAAGTTTAGTTTAATTGCATTTATTTCATGATACAATTCCACTCACCACTTAAAATTTTTTCAAACTGAATTTCAATGTTTTGGGGTATTTAAGGTATTTTTCTATTATGTAACAAATATCAACCATTAGAATCTTTCTCCTTATTTTGAAAACATCCTACCTGAATCCCCATTTGCTGCTTCCCTGGCTTCTTTCCTAATTTCAATGTACTTTTTCTTTCTTTCCATCGGAACCTATTAGGCAAATCAAATACACAATTTAAGACTTTTTAGAAACATGGCCACCTGTTTTCTATGTTAGTAGCAATCTAGCAAAAAAGTAATTTTTAAACAAAACTTTTATCAAATTTAAAAGTATTAAACAGTATTCACAAAAAAAGACAAGTGAGTACCCCTTAAGGAAAGCTCTTTCCACAGGTTCCCACAGAGCCCCGGAGAAGCACATGCCTTCTGGGCTCTGGGACAGTATTTGCTAAGCTCTTATAGCCACAAGCCTGGATTACCAATAGTCTGTACTTGACCTGTGAGCCTGTTTCCTCAACGGTTCTGATACGTCATAGCACCTTACAGTGCGGTTGTCAAGTTCAGAAGTCATACACAGCAAGTGCCTGCTTAATAAACTAGTGCTGTTATTTTTTTGTTTTAGTTCTTGGAACGTATGTCTAGAAAGAAGTTTCCAGTCTTATTCCAAAAGGGCACAAGGCAGGAAGCAACCATTTATGTGAACTCGTGAACCCTAAGACATGGTTGCGGTCAGCAGCTGTGAAGAGACGCGAATGACAGCTCCTGGCACAGCTCTGTCCTTTAGCACGCGGTGCATGAGCTTTGGTTCTCTGCCCAACTTCATTTTTCCACAGGGCTGGGAAACACTGCAGCCACCACCTTTCCATCAACTGCTTAAGGGTGTGCATCAAACTGAGCTTGGCTAAAATAAAGCTGGTCACATTTGCCAGAGCAAATTTTGCAATTATCCCCATGACTTCTCATGGCACCCTCATATCCTGCCAAATAAACACAACCAGGGCCAGAGGGTCATAATTCTGTATCCAAATGGATCTCAATTTCATTGACCAGAGGAATTTACTCAGAAAACAACTTCTGGGATATGTCCTAACAGCTTCTTTTATTGGCACTGTCTTTCTTTTACAAGTCAAGAAAGGGAAAAATAAGTTTGATGAATTTCGTTGGAGTTGCCTGAGATTGTACCTCAGGTTGAACTACTTGAAAGTGCCAGTGTTTGTAGTTCCAAGCAGATCTGAATACTGCAATTTCATATGTTCAGCATAATACATATTTTCCTGTATAAGCACTTGGTAAGTTTTTTAATTTAGAAACACCATTGAAAAAGTTCACTCACCTCCACTTCCACGGGAAATGTATAGCAGCGGTTCAGATCTACCAGATTTTCAAAGATAAGCAAGTTCTGTGAATTCAAAGGATTGTAGAAAAATATCTGAATGGTTAAGATCCTTACTACTGATGTTACTACAAAATTAGTAACTCATGGAGAAGCACTTCAGCTTTATATATATGAGGAACTAAAAGAATTACATCTACAGTTTTATAAGAAGGTGCAAATTATAATATAACTTTAATTGATGTAATCTAACTTTTGAAATCCTATAATGATAGCAATATTAAACACATCAGGAAAGGCCTACCTTTTCTGGTTTTTCACTAAACAGAAAACCTTGGTAAAATTTTAATTCATTAAAGACACAGCAGATAAGAGAAATGGCACAGTTGTAGGCAGCACAATGGTACAGTCTTCTCCTCTCCAGCAACTGATTCTCACCAGCCATGTTCTCTGTAAACGCATCATAGCACAGTCTGCAGAGGAGATCCAGGTTAAAAATTAATTCGTGTAACAGGGAAATCGCTGCTCAAGTCCAACAATGCCAGACAACAGGACTTCAATTCAGTTCAGGTTTGTGCCCAGCTGAGTACTAGGCCCTGGGACTAGAAGACGAGCAAGTCACTGTCCCGGGATTTCACCACACTGCAATAAGCAGAGAGCAACAAGCACAGTAAGGTAAGAAATGGAAGTACGGAGGACAGAAAGCAGTCCAGCAAAAGAAGCCAAGAAGAAAGGTTTTAAGAGAAAATATAGGAGTTTCAAATTATAAACTAGTCAAAGGGAAGTATACACAGGCAGCAGAAGCAGAGAGAAGAGTGTCACTTATAACAAGGGATAAACTGCACAGTGTGTTCCAAGGACAGAATGTAAAACAGTGGCTAGCAGCAAGTGAAAGGTGCGTTCCCGGAAGAGCTCACTGCCATAAGGAGCTTTACTGGAACACAGCCATGCCCATTAGTTTACATGCTATTTATGGTTGATTTGGGGTAGCAGCTGCAAATGATGGTCCGCAAAGCAAAAAATAGTTACTATCAGGCCCTTTGCAAAAAAAGTTTGTCAACCCTGCTACTGAAGATGAGGTTCCTTAAAAGGGTGTTAGGCAGGGAAGTTAAACAATCAGAGCTGAGAGAGACAATCCTAGGAGCAGGGAGAATAATTATGAAGGAGACTACTAGAGTGTTCACCGAAGAACAGCAGACCCAACAAGGCTGCGCAAAGGGGAATGAAATGAAGGCAGTGGTTTCGGGAATACTGAGGAGATAAAAATCCACTGGTGACTGATAGGATGTAGGTGAAGGAAGAATAAACTACAACACCCAAGTCTTGGTTTTGCAAATGAGACTTGGATGGGCCTGTCATAGACTGAGAAGAAAAGTAAGGATGCTATGTTTGTTCTGAATATGCAAAATTGGACATGTCAATCAATGTGTATGTTCAATATTTACTAAGAAGTAACTTCAGTAGAAGGCTGTTTTTAAAGAAAATGTATTTGATTACTTTGTGTTTTGTAAAATGTCTGCTTAAAAAATAGTTTAACACTCCTTTAATTTCAAATAATAGAAAATAATAAAATATACCAAATTCCTTCTTACTGTATGTGATACCACTAAAAATATATAAAGCTACTGAGGTTTAAATTGAAAGGAAAAAAGAGTTAAAAAAAAGATTTTTGTTCTTTATAAAACATAAGTATGTTACTCAATAACAAACTAAAGTCCAGTTAAGAAGGTTGTAAATAAGGAAACTATAAAATTCAGTATTTAAACAAACTTAAAACATTTATTCATATTATGTATATGAATAAAAATATATATCAAAAATATTATATCAAATACAACATAAAAGTAACTAGAACCTTACTTAATAAGTGTCTTTGTAAGTTCACTTCCTTCTGTTACACTGGAGCCATGAAAAACTTGATTAATTTTGGATTCCTTAGAGTGAACATCATCTTTTGGAAGACGAGAATACATCACCTCTAATATTTTATAATAGCCCATCTTCTTGGTGATTTGAGTATCAAAGGTAGATTCGTTTAGCTAAGAAAAGGAAACAAATAATTATCTTTGATCTTATCAAACATGAAAAATACTTTACAGACTATATCAAATTTAATACTTAATGCCCTTTATATAGAAAGTAATTCCAGCAAAGATGTTAAATCACTTCAATGAGAGACAGCCCAGGGTCTAAAACATGGATATAAATATTGATGTGTTATATTCAGTGCAGCGTAAAATAAAGCACAATGTCCAAATAGTGAGCTTAGAGTATGAGTATACAAGTTTTGCATAAAATCTTATTGAAGGTATAATGATAGCAGCAGAAAATTCAATTATTAGAAAACAAAATTTTCAACTATGTATATTAACAATTTGCCATTTGGGTATTTACAACATTCCCAACAGTATTCTGCAAACTCTAAATGTCTCCCACCCCCAAAAGTTATCCACACTCCAATCCCTGAAATATGTGAATAAAACCTCATAAGGCAAAAAAAAAAAAAAAAAATGAGTTTGCAAATGTGATTAAGTTAAGGATCTTAACATGGGGATATAATTCTGGATTTTTCATGTGGACCCCAAATAAAACCACATGCAGTAAGAGGGATCTAGGAGGAGATAAGATAGGCAGGAAAAGCAAAGTGACAATAGAGGCAGAGACTAGAGTAGTGCAGTCACAAGTCAAGCTGGAAGTGGCAAGGAATGAGTACTCAGAGCTGCTGGGGCATGTGTGGCCCTTGCCACACCTTGACTTTGATTCAGTGAAACTGATTTGGGACTTCTGGCCTCCAAAACTGTGAGAGAATAAATTCCTGTTGTTCTAAGCCTCCAAGTTTATGGTAATTTGCTACAGCAGATTCACAAAACTAAAACATATTTTGGAACCAAGAGTTGGGGGCTGCTGACAGAAAAAGCCTAGATTGATTTGTAGAGATTGTTGGTAGAAATATCGACATTAAAGGCATTAGTGGTAAGGGCTCAAAAGGAAATGAAGAGATGGGAAAGAAAGCCAATATTGTCTTAGGGAATATCTCAGTCATGATAAACATATTTTTGGTAGAAATACGGACATTAAGTAGTTGCTGGTGAGGTCTCAAAAGGAAATAAGAAACATATTTTTACTAACTGAAGGAAACAAGATCCTGGTTAAATAGTGTCAGAAAACTTAGTTGAATACTAGTCTATAGCTGTGCAGAAAGCAGAACTTATAAGCTATGCAACTGAATATTTAACACATTGCGGACCAGTAGTTTTATTGCTAGCGTTACCCAGTGGCCAGATAAGTTTCTACTGAACGAGTACAAAAAACATTTTACATAAATGTTAAAGGCACGCTTTAGAATTAAATACCCATTGCATTTTGAAGTTATTTATTACATGTTCTTACAAACTAATATCTTCTCTTTTTTTTGCATTTTGAATAAGTTTATTTAACTTTTTTTTATTGCTTAAAATATTACAAAGAGTAGTACATTTGTCTCCTTTTTTTCCCCCTTGACCTTCCCCCAGCCTCCCCTACCCCCCAGTGTCTGTGTCCATTGGTTATGCTTATATGCATGCATACAAGTCCTTTGGTTGATCTCTTACCCCACACCCCCGCCCCGCAATATCATGATTGGCCACAAGCCTTAGAACAGAAAACACGAGAATTCTCAAGATCCGTCTGCAATGTGTTAACTAAGAAGCTTTACAACAAATTTGTTGAAGGTGCTGCCTGGTTCCTTCTTTATGCTTCTAATAAAATGTGAGGTACAGACATAAATTGAGGTAAGAACTGTTAAGCAAAAAGAACCAGAACTTGATAACTTGGGAAATTCTCTGCCTATCCAGATTGTGAAAGATGCTAACAATAGAAGATTCACTGTTAGGAAAGTGTGCGCTGGAGAAAAGACTAAGGACAATCTTTGACTAAAGCTGAAAAAATTAAGCATGTGACTCATGGACCAGAAACAGAGATGAGACTATCCTGCAAATATCTGTGGAGTAAATCTCCAGACATGTAAGACGGCCATAGGTTTTTGAGTGTATACCAGAGGAAACACCGAGATGAAATGAGGGGGGGAAAAATCTACAGGCAAGAAAACACATTGATAAAACTACTCAGCTGCGAGCATATGCTACCCTTCAAGGAAAAAAAATAACTCTAAGATGGAGACTTTGGTCCAGAGGGAAGAGCGTCAGGACACAGAGCATGATTTCTGGTCTTGAAACCTAATAGCATCTGGCTTGCTGACTTTTGAGACTGCTTTCAAACACTAACTCCTTTCTTTCGTCCATTTTCTGTTCTTGGAATATGAATATCCATAATTATCATCCTATGCCGGTCCCACCACTGTATTATGGAAGCAAACTGTTTTCTAGTTTCACAGATCCACAGATAGAATTTTGCCCCAACGGGGATCATACCCAGAATCCCACCCATACCTGATTTATATGATGAGGTTTTGAACTTTGAGCTGATAATATTTAAATGAGATTTTGCACTAAAGAGTTGATGCTGTAATGAGTTTAGACTTTGGGGGATGTTGGGATGGAATAAACTTATTTGGCAAGTGGAAACATTTGGGCAGGTGTATAGTGTTAGGGTGTATAACAGCCCCTAAAAGATATTCATGTTCCATCCCTAGAATCTGAACTTTACAGGAGAAAAAAGGATTATACAGATGAAATTAAGTAAAGGACCCTGATATTAGGAGATTATGTAATTGGGCCCTAAATGCAATGATATATTTATAAGATGGAGGCAGAGAGAGAGAGAATTTAGACAAAAGAGGAGGAGGCAATGTGACCACATAAGCAGAGATAGGAGTGATGCAGCCACAAGCCAAAGATTACTAAAAGCCTCAGGAATCTGGAAGAGGCAAGGAATAGATTCTCTAAAGCAAGCACAGCCCGGGCCAGACCTTGATTTCAGCCCAATAAAACTGATTTCTTGTTTATGGCTTCCAAAACTAAGAGAATAAGTTCTGTTGTTCTAAGCCACGTTTGTGGTAATTTGTTACCACAGGAAACAAATAGAGATCCGATTTAACCACAGATTGTTATCTAAATGCAAAAATAATGCTCCTTGAGCAACAGAAACCCTTTGACTGAACACATGGCAGTTTTTTAAAATAATATTTTCTTTTTCAATTACACTTGATGTGCAATATTATATTAGTTCCAGGTATACAAGCCAGTGAATTAGATATTTATATAACTTATGAAGTGACCACTCCAATAAATCTAGTACCCATCTGACACCATACATACTTATCACAATATTACTGACTGTATTCCCTTGGCTATACTTTACATCCCCATGACTAGTCTCTAACTACCAATTTGTACTTCTTAATCCCATCTCCTTTTCACCCATCCCCAAACCCCTCTCCTATCTGGCAACAATCAAAAGTGCTCTGTATCACCCTGGCTGGTTTGGCTCAGTGGATAGAGCGTCGGTCTGTGGACTGAAGGGTCCCAGGTTCGATTCCAGTTGGGGGCATGTGCTGGGGTTGCGGGCTCGATCCTTCCCAGGGGGGGCATGTAGGAGGCAGCCAATCAATGATTCTCATCATTGATGTTTCTATCTCTCTATCCCTCTCCCTTCCTCTCTGAAATCAATAAAAATATACTTTAAAAAAAAGTGCTCTGTATCTATGAGTCTGTTTCTGGTCTGCTTGTTTATTTTGTGTGTGTTTTTGGATTCCACATAAGAGTGAAATCATATGGTATTTTTCCCTGTCTGACTTATTTCACTCAACACAATACCCTCTAGGTCCATCCATGTTGTTGAATAGGGCAAGATTTCTTTCTTTTGTATGGCTGAATCATATTCCACTGTATATATGCACCACTTCGTCTTTATCCATTCGTTTATTGATGAACACTCAATGTGGCTGTTCTGTAGTTTAGTTGTAATTTTGATGTAGTTGTGGGAGGATGCAAGGACCACATTTATCTATGTCGCCATCTTGATCAGAAGCCCCCACATGGCAGTTTCTAATGACATTGATCAGGGCGACCTGTCAATTCTTATTAACATTTCATGAATAAGAGATGTATGATACCTTTGTAAATCTGGACTTCAACACATCAATGGCATCCACCACAATTTTGCAAAAAAATTCTCTCAAAGCATCCTGGCTACAGTGCCATAGTAGAGTGAGAAGAGAACGGTCTACAAATGCTTGGCGAGTGTTACTTGAAAGTAGGTCCTCCTTCCTGAACATTTTGTATACACTTTCCAGAAGGCTGGATTGTGTGGCACATGAGCTCCTGAGAAAAAAAGAAAATTATATAAGCAGGTATGCTTTGAACAAATACTTAAGGAGTGCCTACTACACAATAAGCAAATTGCCAATGATTACAAATTAGAAAAAAACATTTAAAGATCATATATATTTTTAAAAAGTAATAAAAAGGCATTTGTACATAAATCATATAATTTTACTCATACCAAGAAATCTTCATGACAAATTTAGGCATTAGGAAAAAGAATTTTTTTCATTTCCTCTCAAATCTGGTCTTTGGAGAACATCTAAAAGAATTTGAGCCCTGCCCTGACTGGTTTGGCTCAGTGGATAGAGCGTCGGCCTGCGGACTGGAGGGTCCCGGGTTCGATTCCGGTCGGGGGCATGTACCTTGGTTGTGGGCACATCTCCGGTGTGGGGTGTGCGGGAGGCAGCTGATCGATGTTTCTCTCTCATCGATGTTTCTAGCTCTCTGTCCCTCTCCCTTCCTCTCTGTAAAAAATCAATAAAAATATTTTTTTTAAAAGAATTTGAGCCCTAACCGATGTTTCTATCTCTCTCTCTCCCTTCCTCTCTATAAAAAAAACCAATAAAATATATATTTTTTAAAAAATTTGAGAAAGTCTAGACCTAAAGATGATCACATTTACAGAATCTAAAACTCATGAATTATGATTTTAAAATTCTAGTCTCTTCCTCGTAATGAAATACCATTCCTATTTGCTATATAGAGATATATTTAGCTGGCCCTTTATTTTCTAATGTTGGAAATCAGATATTTGAATGATCTCCTATAAGGATTTATCTATAAATCTATAAAATTAAGACTACAGAGTTAGTTTCTTCACCTATAAAAATAAGAGGTTAGGAGTAAACAAACATTACAATCCTTTCCAATCCTAAAATCCCAATGCTCAGAAGTTAGATATAAATCAGAGCAAAAATATTAGATTCAGAAGGCAATTCAATCATAAAATTTTAAGGTTGCAGGACACTACTAGTTGCAACATGGGATTTTGTTATATTCATTTGGTCACTGTCTTAGACTTAAATTCTCTTGAGGCTCTTCCTATATTCAGCACAGTAGAAATGAACAGCCCTAAAACATCCAAATCATACAAATAAAAAATTTGATTTAAAAAATGGGCCAACAGATTATTTACTGAAATGTAAAGGCAAATGAACATTAAATATATGAGTATATGCTCTATTCACACATAAGAAAATTAACTCAAATTAGAGCAAAATTGAGAGTTTTTCTAAAATAAAAAATTGGGAAAAAATATAAATATTTGACAATATACTCTATTGTCAAAACTGTGATAAAATAAGCATTCTCATACATTGCTGTAGGGAATACAAATATAGCCCCAAAAGAAGGTATGTGGTAACGTCTAGCAAAATTACAGATGCATTTAACTTCTATGTTAGGATTCCATTCCAAAGAATTATTGGCAAAATACAAAATGACATATACACAGGGTGATTCGGTGTCATTTAAAATTTTTTCAATTAGTTTACATTCAATATTATTTTATTGGCTTCATATGTACAGCATAAAATTCATTAAACAATCAAATACTTTACAGTGGGGTCCATCAATATTTCAGGTACCCACATGGCACTGTACATAGTGATTACAATATTAATGAGTATATTCCCTATGCTATACTTAACATCCCAGGAAAATAAGAACTACTTACTTGTAGTTCTTTTTTTTTTTAATAATAAATCTTTATTGTTCAGATTGTTACAGTTGTTCCCCCCCACCTGGTTTCCACCCAACCCCATGTCCTTACCACCCCCCCTACTGTCCTCGTCCATAGGTGTATGATTTTTGTCCAGTCTCTTCCCTCACCCCCCACACCCCTTTCCCCCTGAGAACTGTCAGTCCACTCCCTTTCTATGCCCCTGATTCTATTATATTCACCAGTTTATTCTGTAAATCAGATTTTTTATTCACTTGATTTTTTGATTCACTTGTTGATAGATATGTGTTTGTTGTCACTTTGTTGTTCATAATTTTTATCTTTACCTTTTTCTTCTTCTTCCCCTTCTTAAAGAATACCCTTCAGCATTTCATATAATACTGGTTTGGTACTCCTTTAGCTTCTTCTTATCTGTGAAGCTTTGCTGGGTAGAGTAATCTTGGTTGTAGGTCTTTGCTATTCATCACTTTGAGTATTTCTTGCCATTCCCTTCTGGCCTGCATGGTTTCTGTTGAGAAATCAGCTGACAGTCGTATGGGTACTCCCTTGTAGGTAATTAACTGTTTTTCTCTTGATGCTTTTAAGATTCTCTCTTTGTCTTTTGCCCTTAACATTTTAATTATGATGTGTCTTGGTGTGGTCCTCTATGGATTCCTCTTGTTTGGGATTCTCTGCGCTTCCTGGACTTGTAAGTCTATTTCTTTCAACAGGTAGGGGAAGTTTTCTGTCATTATTTCTTCAAATAGGTTTTCAATATCTTGCTCTCTCTCTTCTTCTGGCACCCCCATAATTCAGATGTTGGTATGCTTGAAGTTGTCCCAGAGGCTCCTTACACTATCTTCATATTTTGGATTCTTTTTGCTTTTTCCATTTGGGTGTTTTTTGCTTCTTTGTATTTCAAATCTTTGACTTGATTCTTGGGGGTCTCTAGTCTGCTGTTGGATCTCTGTATATTATTCTTTATTTCAGTAAGTGTATGCTTAATTTCTAATTGGTCCTTTTTCATATCCTTAAGGGTCTCACTAAATTTCTCGGAGGTTTCTAGAAGATTCTTGAGTAACCTTATAACCGTGGTTTTGAACTCTATATCCAATAGTTTGCTTTCCTCCATTTCTTTCATTTGTGACATGTTTCTTTGTCTCCGTATTTTGGCTGCTTCCTTGTGTTGATAGAGTGGCTTTGTGTGCTAGGTGTCCTATAGGGCCCAGTGGCTCAGCCTCCCTAATTACCTGAGGTGGACACTCTTGGTTCACCCCTTTGTGGGCTGTGTGCACAGTCTTGTTGTAGTTTAGTCTTTGATTGCTGTTGGTATCACTGGAAGGAATTGACCACCAGGCCAATTGGCTGTGAGGACCATCTGTGTTTACAATGGGAGAACTGCTTTGCTGGAGACACCCTTATGGAGCAGGACTTGCTTCAGTGGGGCTTTGGTGCTCACTGAGTCTGCCCCTTGAGTGTGTCGCTTATGGATGTGAAGAGTTGTACTCTGATATGGTCTCACTCTGACCACTGGGTACACTGGCTCTTGGATCTCCAAGGAGGTGAAAAGTCAGCCACTGCCTGAGACCACCCAGCAGGAGCTACAGAGAGATCTGCAGATTCCTCCTCTTTGTTTGGGGTTTGGAAATGCCCAGATAAGGCCCAGCTGTGAAGCAATGCAGGCTGCTGTCTAGGGCTTCTTTTGGAAGCTTTGGCACTCTTTGACCCAGCTGCAGTTTGTTAGGTTTTAGATTGCAAAAGAACAGGCCATTCATATGCAAAAGCCTCTGCTCACAGCTTGGGTGGGGTTGTAAATTGGGTGGGGCGGGGTCTCAGGGAATCATCAGAGCAGAGCAAACCACAATAGCTACCAGTCTGCTCTGTCTCAGAGAGGACCCGGGGTCTCTGTGTCCTGTGGCCCCGTGCAGGAACAATAATCGCTGCAAGCACCTCTGCGAGAAAGCCACCCTCGTGTTCCGGCCCAATGCCAAACAGTCCAGTTTCTTCCTGTATGAGTCTGGGTCCCCAGAGTCTCGCCTGGAACTGGATTTCAGAGCAATTGGGAGGTGTATCTCCCTCCCAATTAAAAAAGACAACAGCGTGCCCAGTTGCCAGCCCATTTCCATGCGTGCCTCTGTACCTCTGCACTTCCGCACCTCTGCACCTCCTTCCAGTTTCAATGTGCTTTTCTCTTTCTTTCTAGTTGTAGAATTTCCACTCAGCCAGCCTTCCCATGGTTCTGGATGATATCCGTTTTGTCGTTTAGTTGTAGTTTTGATGTGGTTGTGCGAGGCAGCAAGTACAAGTGTGTACCTATGCCGCCATCTTGGTTCCTCTCCCCTACTGTAGTTAATCCCTATACCTCTTCATGCAGTCCTCCAAACCCCCACACTCTGTGGCAAAGATCAGTCTGTTTCCTGTATATCTATAAGTCCGTTTCAATTTTGTTAGCTTATTTTGCTCTTTAGATTCCACATATAAGTGAAATCACATGGTATTGGTCTTTATCTGTCTAACTTATTTCACTTACTATAATACCTTCCAGGTCCATCCATGTTGTTGCAAATGGTAATATTTCATTTTTTATGGCTCAGTAATATTTCACTGATAGTCTATTGATAGGCACTTGGGTTGTGTCTATATCATGGCTAATGTAAATAATGCTGCTATGAACATAGGGGTGTATATATGCTATGAACATAAGGATGTGTATATTCTTTCAAATTAATGTTTTTGGTTTCTTCAGATATATACACAAAAGTGGAATTGCTGGGTCCTAAGGCAGTTCCATTTTTAAATTTTGATGAACTTCCACACTGTTGTCCATAATGGCTGCACAAATTTGCATTCCTACCAAAAATGCATGAGGGTTTGCTTTTCTCCACATACTTGCTAACACTTGTTTGTTGATTTATTGATTATAGCAATTCTGACAGGTGTAAAGTGAAATCTCACTGTGGAGTGAATTTGCATTTTTTTTATTATTAGTGACATTCAGCATGTTTTCATGTCTATTGGCCATCTGTATGTCCTCTTTGGAGAAATGTCTATTCGTGTCCTCTGCCCATTTTTAAATTAGACTGTTTTGGGGGTTTTTTGGAGTTCAGTTGTATGCATTCTTTATAAAATTTAGATACTAACTTCTTATGAGATGCATCATTGGTGAGTCTCTTCTGCCATTCAGTAGGTTGTCATCTTGTTTTGTTGATGGTTTCCTTTGCTGTGCAAAAACTTTTTAGTTTGATGGAGTCCCAGTTGTTTATGGTTTCCTTATTACCATTATTTTGACCTCTGTATCTAGTAGTTCAGTTCTTTTTCTGAAGATTTGTCCTATTCTTTCATTAGATACAAATTTCTATCTCTTCATTTTGAGTTGAGTCCATGACTATTTCTATTTTTTGGTAGTTCTGCTATGTCTCCCAGTCTTGACAAAGTGGCCTTATGGAGAAAATGTCTTGTGAGGCCAAGTAGTGCATTCTCCCTGGTCACCTGCCAGGTGCTCTAGGGGTGTCTGCTATGTGGGTTTGTTTCCTCCTGTTGTAGTTGAGCCTCAATTGCCGCTGGCACATCAGTAAGTTGGGTTGAACCTCAGGGTGACCACGTTCAGGGCTGGTTGTAACTAGAGCAGATGAGCAGTTGTTTGGAGACTGACCCGACAGAATAGCAATGGCTTTAGCCGTGCTCTGGTGCCATCAAGTCTGCCTTTCGGGTATGTCATTGGTAAAGCTGGTTGGGTGGTGCCCTGGTGTGGTCTGAAGAGGGCCACTGCATGTGCTCATTCTAGAGCCTCTTGGGAGGTGCTTCAGTGCAGGTCAAGGTCACCCACTGCTGGAGCCTTTTGGTAGGAGCTACAGAGTCATCTGCAGTTGGTTGCTGCTCTTCCTTGTCTTGGAGGTGCCTGTGGAGGCTACTCAGGCAACCCAGATCGCTGCCGCTTGTGCTGGGCTTGGGCCCTTTTGATGGGCACCATGATGTGAGTGGAGGCCAGCTGCCACTTGTGCCAGGATTGTGGCTGCTTTGTTGAAGCTTCGTTCCTGACTCAGACTGGCTGTTGGCTTATGCCAGGGTTGGGGCCACGTGATGGGAGTTACAATGCAAACTGAGGGCGACTGCTCCTTGCGCTGGGCTTTGGCTGCTTAGCGAGTTACAATGCCAGTGGATGCCTGTTTGGGTTTTTCGACCGTGAGATTTAGGGGAAGTGTGCAGAGCTAAGGCAGGGCACTTGTGTGCTTGTGTGAAGGAGACGGTGGAAAAGGCTCAGGCCAGGCGAACAATATGGGCTGGGCAGGGTGTCAGGAAGTCACCGGGGCAGGGTGAACAGTGTTAGCAAGGTTAATGGAGAGCTGAGATTTAGTGCCTGCCTGTACCAGCACAGCTGGGTGGGAGGATAGCTCTCCAAAGAAACAATGGCGCCAATGCTTTTGTCCCCAGAGAGAACTGCTCTTACCCCTCCCCCTCCAGCCCTCACCCTGAAGTTAGTTTATTTAGTACCTCCCGAAATACTCCCACCACTCTGCATGGTCTCCTTGAGACCTACGTCTTAGCCTCCCACAAGTCCTTAGTCTTTCTTGAATGCAATCCCACTGGTTTTCACAGCCAGATATTATGGGGACTCCTCAGCAATGACACCCTGGGTTGGAGAACTGTGTGTGGGGCTGGAACCCCCACTCAGGGGGACCTCCTCAGCAGAAATACCCCTCCTGTTTCTTAACCATCACACCATAGGTGTGGGACCTGCCCATTTCATATCTCCCTCCCACCTACCAGTCTCAACATGGCTTCTTCTTTATATCCTTAGTAACAGAAATTCTGTTTAGTCTTCAGGTGGTTCTCAGTGATGACTGTTTCATTTCAAAGAACAATTATTAGTTTCATTATTTTTCTTCACCATTTCTCTGATTTCAATTTCATTAATTTTCACTCTAATCTTTTTTTAAAAAATATATTTTGATTTTTTACAGAGAGGAAGGGAGAGGGATAGAGAGTCAGAAACATCAATGAGAGAGAAACATCGACCAGCTGCCTCCTGCACACCCCCTACTGGGGATGTGCCCGCAACCAAGGTACATGCCCTTGACTGGAATCGAACCCAGGACCCTTCAGTCCGCAGGCTGACGCTCTATCCACTGAGCCAAACCGGTCAGGGCCACTCTAATCTTTATTATTCTTTTCCTTCAATATGCCTTCATTTTAAGTTTTATTTTTAGATTTTAATGTGAAAGTTTAGTTTGTGAATTCAGGATCTTTCTTATTTTTTCATATAGGCATTAATAGACATAAATTCTCCTTTAAGCCCTGCTTTTGCTGCATTGCAGATATTTGGATATGCTTTATCTATTCAGATCAAAATGTGATTTGATTTCCCTTATTTCTTTTTTGATGCAAGGGTTATTTAGAAATGCCATTTAATTTTTTTTAAAGCCAATAAAAAGAAATAAGTTACTAATTCATGCTACATCATGGATGAATCTCAAAAACGTGCTGAATAAAGAACCCAGGCATAAGAGGGGTGATGAAGCTGGGAAATGCTGATGCTTGTTTAATCTGAAGAATCATTCATAGTTTTACTTTCAACTCTGAGTATGTTTGAAATTGTCAAGATAAAAATCTTTTTATTTCTTACGAAAAACAAAATAAAATTTAGTTGTAAGAGTTGAGTGTAACTGTCACTCAACTTTTTTTTGAAACAGAGAAAATAAATTTTCCTCAGAAACATAATGTATATGGTTCCTGGCATCCCAGACTATAATAGAATGACTTACTTTCTGGCAATCTTTTTGAAAGTGGATTGAAATAAATCTTCCATAATGTGTTGTTGTTCTCGACAAAGAAGTTCTGTCATCAACTGCAATAATGTAGGACTTTGAGATAATTCCAATGCATCTAAAAACTGCAACAACAAAAAAAGTCAAAATACATAACAATAATGATAATAATAATTTTGTTGGATTTTCATTTTTGTTTTGTATTTAACAGTTCTAATAAAATATAGAGAGATTATAACAGAATTTCACAGAGAATTAAGAAATACTTCCTGGCCAGCATGGCTCTGTAGTGAACATACACCTACACCAGGAGGTCAGGTTCAATTCCCAGTTAGAGCACATGTCCGGGTTGTGGGCTCAATCTTCAATGTGGGGCGTGCAGGAGGCAGCCAGTCTCATTCATTACTGATCGATCTCCCCCCCCTCTCTCTCTCTCTCTCTCTCTCTCTCTCCCCCCTCTTCCTCTCTGAAATAAATTTAAAAAATATTTTTTAAAAAGTGGATAGAGCGTCAGCCTGTGGACTGAAGGGTCCCAGGTTCGATTCCGGCCAAGGGCACATGCCTGGGTTGCAGGCTCAATCCCCAGTAGGGGGTGTGCAGAAGGCAGCCTATCAATGATTCTCTCTCATCATTGATGTTTCTATCTCTCTCTCCTTCTCCCTTCCTCTCTGAAATCAATAAAGAAATATATATTTTTAAAAAAAGAAACACTAATATTTTAGTCATTTTTGCAGATATAATAAATGTTACACATAAAATAATTTTGTTAAATGTTTGAGTTTTGATTTTGGGGGTTTTGCAGACATTTTTCCCTCTAACAACTTTTAGGATTTTCTCTTTATCCTCAGGTTCTAAAATTCCATAACCATGGGCCTTCACTGAGGTTATTTCCCTTCACCATTCTAGGTACTCTGTGGTGTGAAGTCTTTTATTCTGGAGATGTTTGTCTTTCAACACCATCGTACGTTTACAGATGTCTAGGCTGCTCATATAACATTCTGCTCTTTACTCTCCCAACTTCCATCTCAATGTCTATTTGTTCTTCTTTCTAAGGGATATACTCGATTTTACCTTGTGTTCAATAGAGAACCGAGGCAGTCACCACCTTAACCAGGCCACAAGACTTGAGGCAACTAACAATGGGACAGTGACACGATTGGCCTCCTGATGTGCTGCTGTTGCCAAAACGATTAGCCTGAATCTCATGACCAATCTTTAGGCCTCACTCCAGTTTAGAGGAAATGCAGAGGATTAGGGACAAGTTAAACAATAAAACAAAGATGGGCCAACAGCCAAAAGTAGTACTCTGGTTTCTTCCAAAAATTCAATGTCATAAAAAATTTACAAAATGGGGTGAAGTAGTTCTAGATTAAATGATATGAGAGACATGACAATTCAATGCAATCATTAATTAAATCCCGGTTTGAAAAAACACAGCTCAACATGGGGCATCTAAAGAAATGTGAATATGGACTACATTACACATGATATTAGAGGAGCGTGAATTTGCTTAGGTATGATAACAGTATTGTGGCTTATTCATAGGACATGCATGCTGAAGTATTTAGGAATGAAGTATCATGATGTCTGAAACCAACTTGCAAATGTTTCAGCCAAAACACACACATACACACACACACACACACACTCTCTCTCTCTCTCTCTCTCTCTCTCTCTCTCTCTCTCTCTCTCTCTCTCTCTCTCTCTCTCTCACAACAAAACAAAGCAAATATGACAGAATGCTAACTATTCAATATAGAAGATGGTAATATGAATGGCTTGTTTCACTATTCTTTCCATTTTTCTGTATGCTTGGAAAACAGTATATAAAAAGAATGGGGAAGAGAGAATCTATGTGGATGGTGGTATTTGTACACTGGTCTTTCCATGAGGCTATCTGGCTTCCTTACACAATGGAGACTGGGTCCCACAGAGAAGGGCCCCAGGAAGTAATGTTGGAAGTCACACAGCATTACTTCCACTGCATTCTTTTGTTGAGTCTTTAAGGCCAACCCATCCACAATGGGAGGAAACTCAGACTTTGCCTTTCAATGGAAAAGCCACATAAAATATTTCACAATTTAAAATGAGGGAAGAAAGTGAATTCCAAAGGATTTAGATATGCATCTGCCTCCAGTTACCCAGCTTTCAAAATGAATTAAATTGGATTCTTAAAGTTAGAACACTTTTCTAATTCTGAATATTTCTCTTACTTTTCTTCATCACAAATGTAATAGAAAAAAACACAAATAAAAATTAATGTTTTCATTTTACTTGGTGCTACTAAAAACTAACCTTTTTCATGAAGTCCACATAATTATTGTACTGCAGAGTTCCTGGGGCAAATTCTTCAGACTTCATAGGGAAATTAGAAATGATGATCTTTTCAAGAACATGCTTAAGGTTCTCAAGACTGCCTCCAGTAAGATTGGTGAAGAATGGAAGAAGAATTATAGCTTGACCCTGTGGAGCAATGCAGATACGAAATTGCACTAGTCGTGGCTTACAGATTCTACAGAATAAATAAATTACTGCTTCTAAAGAGTTTGCAAATAAAATGTTATATAGATTCAAAAAAAGACTTCAGAATACCTTCTAGATTACAGAAAAAAACAATCTGAACGCAATGCTGTATCATGGCTTCTACTCTAGAGGGAAGTGAGCCAACTCAGGGCTATATACATGCAAATAAAAAGGACATTGTATGATGATTCTATATGTCATTTCTCCTAAAAATATACTAGATAAATTTTTAGTGGAACGAACATCTTGAATAACCTATGGGGTAATTTACAAATATTCCTTGCAGAACTCACTCCTTGCAGAACTCACTCCAAACTTCATACCAAGCTTCAAAGAAACTAGGATGTGTTTCCTACATCCCTTGTATGAAGGTAAGTTCGCAGACTCTCTCCTACTGAGAAATGAGAAACTTGATTAATCACATAGACGGGAATATTCCAAGGAAATCTTCATGATCCAGTAAAAAAAAACAAAACTGATTTTCAAGAAGGAAAAAAAAAAGATGGTTTTCATTAAGGCCACATTTTATTAGAGTGTAAAATGTAATTATTAAAGAACTTTAAAATTAAAATATGTTCTTGACACTAAAAATTACCAAGATATTTTATATTACTTAACACATTGCGGACCAGTAGTTTTATTGCTAGCTTACTCAGTGGCCAGATAAGCTTCTATTGAACAAATACAAAAAACATTTTACATAAATGTTAAAGGCATGCTTTAAAATTAAATACCCATTGCATTTTGAAGTTATTTATCACATGTTCTTACAAGCTAAAATCTTTTTAAAGAATTCCCGTGATTGGCCACAAGCCTTAGAACAAAAAACAAGAATTCTCGTGATCCATCCGCAATGTATTAATAGAAAAATGATTAACGATAAATTCTGTCATTCATTAATTAATACAGCAATTCTCAGAAAAGCCCATTTGAATCATCTATATGCAAAGACAAATGTTAATCCTTCTAAGTATGGTAATTTTTTTCTGGTTAAACTTATCTTTTTGGAGATCAGATAACATGACGCCAGGGGGTTCCTTCAAGGTGATGGGCAGGAGTGACTGCAGTTGAAACAAGCAGCCCACAGACAGATGGCTAATGAGGTTGGATAATAAGTACATGGGGGCTTACTGTGCTAGCCTCCTGGCTTTTGAATGTTTAAAATTTTTTCATTATAAAACGTAGTAAACATAAATAAGCACAAATGGAAAAATAATGAAGAATGTAATCTGAAAAAACATCTTTTTACTACTTACTTTTAAAATTTTTTATTGTTGAAAGTATTACATATATCCCTTTTTCCCCCTTTACTATTTACCTTTAAATGTAGACCCAACTTCGAATCAGCAAGTATACTAGTGTATGTTGTAAAGACTTCAGGGAATGCACTGTGACTTGTATTAAAAGACACCGATGAATCAATCTAAAGGAGAGGAAATAAAAACATGATACATTACTATATCATGTCTCCAATTTCCTTAACACAGTTTTTAAATGTTTTAATTTCAGAAATGACCTATAAATTTGTTCCTGGGCTTCAATAATATGTCAGCAATTCTTGTTCTAAAATACTTTAAAACTATCTGATAAGACAATGCATGGAAAGGTACACTAAAAACATAAAGTATAAGAAATGATAATGAAGTAAAATAATAGAAGTGTAATGAGTAAGATATTTATCAATTGTCCAGTTAAAACACTTTTTATTTATCAAACCTCCATCACATTTTTAAAAATACAAACTGGAGTCCAAAACAACGAACACAACTGTATTTTTAAGGTCTCTCAAAATACCTGCAGAATTTTTGCCAGCAAGGTCAGCACTGCCATTTTACTTTCAGGAGCAGAGTCTTTGGCCCACCACAAATCACACTTCTTCCAGTTTTGCAGAATTACAGTCACAAGTTTCAGTCCTTGGTCTTTCTGACTGGCCCGATCCCTGAAGCTCTGGTCTAACATCCCATTCAAAACGGTGCTCACCTAAAACAATTGTGTGGTGATTGAAGACAAATTCTTAACATTAAGACCGACATGTACAACAAAATTTACTTTCATTTCAAAGCTATTCTGGGGAAATAAAGATGTTAATTTTATAATAGTTGTTCACTTCACAACTCTTCAAATTTGAGAACAGGGCTTTAACATATAAATTTTCCCATAAAAGTATACGGTGTCTCATTTACGAAATCATGTTCACACTGCTATTTCCTATTTCTTAGTTAGGGGCATTCTCGATGGGCAGAGGAGTAGCTTTCTTCTGTCACCATCACCACCACACGTGCACGTGCATGTGTACACTCCCATCCACACTCCTGCACATGAGTACACATGCACACAGGATTGCATGCACACATTTCCTTTCCCATCACCTTTTCAACAGTGTTTTCTATTTGGCTGGAAAAATATCCACTATTTCTATCATTATGACAATGTAAACATTTTCACAAATGATCCAAGTCATATACTACCAATACTTTTCCTTTCTTGCACATTTTGATGTCACTGAAGTTAATACTTGTTTACTTTCTTTGCTGTTTTCCATGTGCCTACCATTATTCGTCATCAAATTCTCTCAATTTAATCTCCACAAGATAGTTAAACGTATCAAGAAGTCCATCAGTTCCACCTCTGGGGAGCCAGCGCTCACTCTGGAAATGCTGGTGACCACTGCCCTCTGGGTCTCACTAGGAGACCCTCTGCGAGGCCCGTGAACTTCCCTGATCCAGCATCATCCTCTTTCTTGGCTGACTGCCTTGCTTAGTGAAGTCCTCTCCAGCAGCCCCTGAGAGAAGTGCACAGAAAATACTTTCCTTTGAGAAACGGCACACCTGAGACGTGCACTTGACCTTCACACATAACTGACCATCCGGCGGATTCAGAACTCCATGTTGGAAATCTTCTTTCCTGAACTGTGAGGGAAATTTGGCACAGTCTTCCAGCGTCCACTTTGCTGCTACAGAGATAAAAGCAACCCAATTTCCTGATCCTTTTAATGTAATCAGGCTTTCTCCCATCGTCGCTTGTCGGGATCGTTCCTAACAGTGAAACCCCAGGTGCTGAACTTCCAGAAATACACACCTGTTCTCACACACCGTGCTGGACACTCAATGGCCTTCTTCCGTCTGGACACTCAAGGTCTTCATTTCTGGGAAATTCTCCTCAGCTGTGCAAGTCTGTCTTCCCTCTGAGGCAGAGGCCCTGCTACTAGACCTTGTACTTGATCCCAAGTTTCCTCATCTTTCTCTCCTGTTTTGTTTTGTCTTTTTTCCTCTACTCTTTGTGAGAGTCCCTGAATTTTATCTTCCAGTCCCATTTTATTTTTAATTTCTGATGCTTATGCTTAATTCTCCCCAATTTCGTTTGTTCTCAGATGTTTCTTTTCAGCAGCAAGTCTTGTTCCATGGATACACTATCTTCTCTCATCTTTCTGACTTTTTTTTTTTCTTTTTACATTTCCATCTCACTGAATAGTCTCTGCTTCAAGTGTCTTGTTCCTTGCCTGTCCCTTTTAGAATCCCCTTCCTCGGGCTTGGTATTATTTTGCTGTTGGTACACGTCAAGGGGCTGATCAGAAACACTATCCAGTGGGCAGGGCTTACTGGCCAGGATGGTCACTGGAAACTGATCTGGCTGGGCAGTGAGTATATATAGCAGCTTTGTTTTCTCTTAGTCTTGTTAAAATATTCTGATATCCTGCCTGAGAGCATAGTCCTAGAAGACTGTATTCTGGAAGCCAAACTGGGGGAAACACCTCAGCCCTAAAGACCAGAACCGGACCCCTTTCTGAGTTCTGCAGCACAACTGGCTGCCCATCTTCACACTGCTATGGTCGGTCACACTGCAGCTTTCTTGGACTCCGAAGTCTGTTAACGACAACTTGTGCTTTTGCCTTCCAGCCTCCAAAGTGTTGTCACTCTTGTCCTTTTTCCTTTCCTCTGTGTCCTTTAACATTGTACTTTTTTTTTTAACCCTGTTCCTGTCATTTTAGAAGTATTTGAGGTGGAGGTAAAGGCATATGATTTTTATCCATCATCATCAACAGAAGTCTGAATAGTTTAAAAGCTCAAATTGTTATATCTTCTGAGTCTACAATATTTTTATTTCTAACTTTAAAAAATACAAATCCCTAGTGCAATCTATCACAAAATATTCCCCTAAAATAGATAATAAGCACTGTTTGGAATAAAAGCTTAACTCAGTAGGGAATTATACACTCTCCCCTTAAAAGGGTCATTCTACAGGTGAACAGTTTCTGATTGTCTGCAGACCAGGTTAAATTTTAAAATGTTATAAGTTTAGCAAACTAGAGTCAACTGAATATGAAGTACTGATCTCCAAAGGTTCAATGCGAGGGGACATGTGGGCTACAGCAGGAACGTGCAGGAAATGATCCCGGAACGAACAGGACCAGCGAGGGGCTGGAGGAGAAACAAAGGCAGGCTTGGCCTCAGGACAGGCTTATGAGCTCCAATGCCAAAGCCTGACAAAAAGTCATTATCTACATAGCTGTGCCTTACAAAATTAGGCCTAGAGAGATTAGGGGCAAAAATCAATGTTTCAACAACCATTATTAACTATTCATTAAGGTGCTGTTGTTTTTTTCCCTTTGGTTTTGTTGTTAAGCATTGGCAAGAGATTTAAACCTTCCAGGAAGAAATCTTGTTTTGTTTTAGTAATATATTTCAGGAATACAAACATTATATAAGAAAATAAACTTTACTTAAAGTAAAATCTCATTACCATTTTGGGATTATCTACAGATGATTTCATGAGCTCCAGTACGGCAAGATCTAGATTTTTCAACAATTCAGTGTTGACGGTGTCTGAGAACAAGCTGTAGAAATACTCTCCGTGGTAGAAGCTGACGATGTTCCTCTGGGACCCTCCTGAGGCCGGCATGGACAGCTCTGCTGTGTCCAGGAGAAGCCTCACCAGGCACTCACACTGAGAAGATGAGGGAAGGGCGGTAACAGCAACACACGTCTTAAATGTTACAGAAAGACTCCTTGGGTAGCTAATAACTTTGAAAGTGGAAAATCGCACAAGAGCCTGGTATTTAAAGGCCAGGGTTCAAATTTAAATTAGATACATTTCAATGAGTCTCCAATTTCTAAGTTTCAATTTGGGAAAGAGATCTTCCCTGACTCATGTTTCTCCCAAATTTCTACACATCTTACTGTTGCTTTGAGAGGAGAGTCTAGTAAAGGAGTCTTTTTAGACAAAGCATGTAATGTGTTTACATGAAGTAGACAAAGGAGCAGAGGCTTCTACTGCAGGAGAAAGACAGGCAGTGAGTGGATGCCCAGAACTGGCTGCAGGTCTGCTCTGCAGCAGAGGCTGAGGCCAGCCTGCAGGTTCAATAGAATGAAGACATTTTTGTGGTGACTCAGTTATCCTTCGGGGGCTCTCCCGAGTCAGCCCCTTGAAGAATTACCAAGGAGAGGGGAAGGAGGGGTCACTGTGCCAACACAGTTCAACTGTATATTCACAAAATGTTCTCTGCCTAAAGTCCTTCTGGGAACAAAGAGCGAGAGACAAAACCTTAATTTGCAAGAATGCTGTTCTATTTCTTTCATTTAAAAAAAAAACACCAGAAACCTTCTAGAAAGTCAGCTCATGTAAATTAATTCAAGTACTTGTGCAGCTAAGAACTTATCCAATAAATTACTGTTTTTAAAGACACAATGCATGTGAGTTACATAGTCACATTATTAGGAGAGCATAGCATGTGGCTGTTTTTCCTACCAATCCTCCAAAAGCAAAGGCCAACTCCAGAAGTCCACTGGCCAATCGCTTACAACTGGGGTCAAGTGAAGGGAGGCACTGTCGTTCGTGTCCAGGAGCGATGCTTTTATAAACCAGGGAAAGAAGCTTTGTGCCAATATAATGATGCTGATCTATAGACTAAAATAAAATCAACAATAAAGTATTAAAAACACACAATTTCACACCTTTTGTTAATTAAAAATTCCACGTTAGCTAACACTGACAACTGCCTTCCAACTGTGAGGAAATGTTTCACTCAACTGCTTTCTACGCTGTTTTTCACTGCCGCTGCCCAGCCACCAAGGCACAGTAGCAGTTAGTCCAGGGGTGGGCAAACTTTTTGACTCGAGGGCCACAATGGGTTCTTAAACTGGACCGGAGGGCCGGAACAAAAGCATGGATGGAGTGTTTGTGTGAACTAATATAAATTCAAAGTAAACATCATTACATAAAAGGGTACGGTCTTTTTTTTTTTTAGTTTTATTCATTTCAAACGGGCCAGATCCGGCCCGAGGGCCGTAGTTTGCCCACGGCTGAGTTAGTCCCCAAAGTTCTTCAGAAGGCGGCTGGAAGTACTCAAATAGACTTTGTTCTATTTTCATTTGACATTGATTAATGTTTATATTTACTTTTATATTTATATTCCTGGTAACACCTACATGTCTAGAAGCAAGTATTTCTATAATTCCCATTTCAGCACCCATAAAGGATGTTCAAAAAAGAATATAAATAAATCGACTAGTTAGCTCATTGAAGCTACGAAACATGTAAAAACAAAATGTGGTTACCTGAGATGGCAATACATCATGCAAAACCCCAGCTCGATGAAGATGTTTACAAGCTGACACGAAAGAAGACAACTTGGCCCTGTCCACGTAAGCATCAGGGCCATACAGGTCAATGCCACAGAGCTCCTCAAAGCTGGCCACAGGAGAAAAGCAAAAAGAAAACGGCGTGAGTGCCGATCTCATTAAATTATGAGGATATACTGAAAAATGTGTGCATTCTGTTATGAATGTATTACTAACTAAATACCCAGCACTCAAATAGCTTACGCAGCCCTGGAAAACAAACATGGCTAACACAAACCCAGGGGCCCGTGCACTAAGCCAGCCACGGAAATCAGCAAAGGCTAAGCCACATGCAAGGCTTGCGTTCAAGGGGCAAGGAAGGCATTTGCTAAACAGATGATTTTCAAACAACTGATGCGATCCTCTGCACCCAACACCCCATTGATGAAGTCCTCCACAACCCTGACCCTGAGCATGACCCGAATGCCCACACGGCTCCCCAGCACGTGCAACCTTAAACTCCAAACCCCTGACCCTGAGCATGACCCGAATGCCCACCTCTGTGCTGTTATTTTTTCCTTGAGGTTCCTCTCTAGAATGTCTTTGTATGGAGACTTCTTCAGTGCTTTCATCAGGTTCACACAAACATCAGGAAGGTGATTCATAATGTGGACATCACTGATATTGAAACCTATGCTCGAGGGCTCACATAAGGTTTTCACCAAGAGTTCCATAAGGTTTGTGTTACATAAATACTTTTCAAGAAGCTGTAAAAGACAGATTTGAATAAGAACACATCTATTAGTCAGAATTAGATTTTCACTATAGTGTAAGGTCCATGAAGTTGGGAAATTTTGCCTGGATAGGACAAGGGTTAGCAAACTTTGTCTATAAAGCGTTGAACAATAAATGTGTTTAGCTTTATGGCCCATACAGTCTCTGCTGCAGCTACTTAAATACTATTCTAGTGGGAAAGCCGCCATGAACAATATGTGAACAAATGAACCTGGATGTGTTCCAATAAAACCTTCTTTGTAAAAAATTTTCATTTGACTTGAGAGAGAGAGAGAGAGAGAGAGGGGGGAGGGGAGAGAGAGAGAGGGAGAGAGAGAGAGAGAGAAATCAATTTTTGTTCCACTTATTCATGCATTCATTGGTACTTCCCGTATGTGCCCTGACCAGGGACTGAACTCGCAACCTTGGCATATTGGATGATGCTCTAATCAATTGAGCTACCTGGCCAGGGTTAAAGCCTTCTTTACAAGAGCAGGTAGCAGGTGGTATCTGGCCTAGGGCCCATAGTTTCCCAGCCCCTGGGTCAGGTCAATGCTGTATCCGCAGGACAGAACCTGGCATACAGTAGGCACTTAGTATATATTAATTAGATGAATTGACTGGAATTTGTTTATATAATAAGCCTGACAGATACACTTATAAATATTTGCTAATTCATGTTTCCTAAGGTAGACATTTGATTGTAGTATGAAAATGCAGTCCTATATAATAAAAGGCTAATGTGCAAATTGTCCCCTTATAAGTTCGACAGCTCGCTATGATGTGCGCTGACTACCAGAAGGAGGAGTGGAACAAAGGAAGGCCCCAGCCAGCAGCCGGCAGCCGGCAGCCAGGGGAAGGAAGGCCCCAATGGGCCCTAATCACCAGCCAGGCCTAGGGACCCTACCGTGCACAAATTTCATGCACCGGGCCCCTAGTATCTAATAAAAATTCAGAAAAACTTTTGTATTTTATTCACACAATGAGCATCTGAAGTACGTGCAGTTTTATTATTCTCAAAAATAGGTAACTCCTACAGCAATGAAAAGTTCTAAGACAGCCCAAACCACTTCTAATAGGCACTTTATACGTATTTTTCCAGTGCCAAGCATTGTCCTCAAATAGAGCAGCAGGAGTGGCCCTACCTTCCAGCCTTCTGGGTAGAGTCTGAGCAGTGTTGTGGTAAATTCCATAATCCGAACGACAATTGTGCATTTGCTGTAATTATATCTTTCTTCCTCTTGTGGGCTGAGTCTGTTATCTGTTATCCCAGGGCCAAAGCTCTTTGTAGCTGCCATGGTATCATGCATAGCAATGCTTTCTAAAAAGAACGTCACCGCTTTCCAAAGTGAAGACTGTGTTTCAGTACCTAGAAAAAATTGCATTAAAATATCAACATTTGTTTTCTCTAACTCCAATGAGATTAATGTGAAACCTCTTCTTTAAATATAGTCACGATGAGTCAAAATTCAAATGTAAAAGAAGACGTTCAAAAAAGTTGAATAAAATGGCACTATTTCTTCTCATTTCAGAATTTCAGAATTAAGACCACCCAAACAGAAATTCAACTTTAAACTCAGAGTAAGAACACATCTACTGAAGATTAGGTCTTGCTTTTCAAACACTAGCTGTGGGAGTATAAATTAATATGATCTTTTTAAAGGGCAATTTGGCAAATCATACCAAAAGCTTTAAAAAAGTGTGTATGCCAATTTCTGTTAAATGTTGAGAGACTCATACGATTTGATCCAGCACTGAAATTTCATTCTACTGAAATAGTTGCAAGATATGTTTATAGGGATGTTCATTTTAGCACTGTTCTTAATAATAGAAAATAGAAACAACCTAAATGTCCTTCAAAGGGTTGACAGAGAGACCAATTATGGCAGTCATCTTCAAACAAGTATATCATAAAATCAATTTCATATCAACCAAATGAACTTTTCCACAAAACTCATCTATCTGAAAATACTCATCTCCACCCCTTTCACAGTTGCCTTTCTCCTGCATAACAAAAGAAACACAGTCCTAGCCGGTTGCTCAGTGGTTAGAGCGTCGGCCCGTGGACTGAAGGGTCTCAGGTTCGATTCCAGTGAAAGGCATGAACCTCGGTTGCAGGCTCGATCCCCAGCGCTAGTCGGGGCACATGCAGGAGGCAACCAATGTCGCTCTCACATCGATGTTTCTCTCTCTGTCTCTCCCCCTCCCTGTCACTCTCTCTAAAAATCAATGGAAAAAATAACCTTGGGTGAGAATAAAAAAAAGGAAGGGAGGAAGGAAGGAAGGAAGGAAGGGAGGGAGGGTGGGGGGGAGAGGGAGGGAGGGAGGGAGGGAGGAAGAAAGATACACTTTTCTCCTCTTCTCAAATTAACTGTAGACCTTTGAAGTCCCAAAAAGACAATTTAAAATAGTGATACATGTGTTGAAAAAATAAGTAAAGGTAATGACTGAATAACAAATCCTTTTATAAGTCTAATGGTGTCCAATTCTTGTTTTCATTAAATTTAAGGAAAATAAATTATACTGTCAAATCATTAAAAAATCATTTTGATGACAGGTCACTATATATTCAAAGAAGTGAGAGAAAATACATTAAGAATTACATTCTCAAATACCAACTATTCTTGACTACACAGACTATGAGTTATGACACATCCCAACCACAGATATGTTAAATGTGGGAACAAAGTCTATTTTAGAATTATTCAAAAATGGCACTTGTTTATTGTGAACAAGTTGTTTTAGTACTAAAATCTAAACGAACAAAAAATATTATAACCATACAATCTTACTTTTTATATATAATAATTATAAAAATGTTTATTATGATTATGTTGTGGTGGTAATGAGTGTAATGTGCCCTAATAACCAATGTAATGATAACACAGAAGAAACCTTTATATAAACACACCCTTTGTTTCAAAGACATAGGTAGAATTATACATAAAAATATAAGCATAAAAGCATAATACTTTAAGATTAAAAAATGTAAGGAGAATGGAGGAGTAATAATAAGACAGGGATTCTGCAAAATTTCCAGTAAAGAAACTGTATTTTAAAGCTGATGATGTTGATTATAAAACTCCTATCGTATTTAGGTTCCATTGAGTACACTGTTAAGTTTCTTTTTAAAAAAACAAATTACAGCCGAAACCGGTTTGGCTCAGTGGATAGAGCGTCGGCCTGCGGACTCAAGGGTCCCAGGTTCGATTCCGGTCAAGGGCATGTACCTGGGTTGCGGGCACATCCCCAGTAGGAGATGTGCAGGAGGCAGCTAATCGATGTTTCTCTCTCATCGATGTTTCTGACTCTCTATCTCTCTCCCTTCCTCTCTGTAAAAAATCAATAAAATATATTTAAAAAAAAACAAAAAAAAAAAAAAAAAAAAAAAAAAAACAAATTACAGTAAAGCATGTATAATCATCCATTAACTAAAAAATGAAAATTTTAAAAATATATATTAAAAGTTTAGAAAAGTAAACACTAAACTGTTATAATGTTTATCATTAGGAAATGTGATTAGAAAAGAGGTTTTGCATATTTTTATGCCTTTTTTCCTTGCTCAAACTTTCAAAATGAGGATATATGAGAGCTCTTAAAACAATATATTTAAGGTACTATTGGCATCTGCACAGCTACTTTTACTATTTTTAAAGTTTCACAACTTTTTAACCTATCACTTTGAGAATCTCGTGCAAGAATCACACAGAATCCCATGCTAAAGAATCAGACTTCCCCAGAATGGTATAAATCTGTTTTCTTGAACCCTCGCATGTGTGCATACACGTCCATTAAACACTCCCCACTCTGCCTGGTTCTACCATCCTACGAAGGAAAATAACCTGGTTCTTCTCTCCCAAATTCCCAAATATGAACTTCACCTCTGACAAAATTAGAAAATGGTAGTTCCCTTAGTCAGCCACCACCACCACCACCACGAGTAATTCTCCACCTAAATTAAAAATCATTTAAATAACAGAACATGTTCTGAGTAGCAAGTCTGAGGTTCTCTTGAGAGGATTTAAGTGAAATCTCCGAAGACTAACATATGCTGCTCAGAGAACCAAGAAGCAGAGAACACGCCTACAGCCAATAGTCAGCTCCAAGTGCTCTGTCCTTGGAGAGATGTACCTCCCACAGCCCTCTCCTGCCCTGACAGGTCCTATGAAGTCACTAAAGGATGGAGCCTGCCCACCTTCTCCTGCCCAACACTCTGCCTTTCGGCAAACAATAGAAACGCTTGCAGAATATAAGATAAGAAAAGCAAAGACGCATTATACAGAAACAGGAACACGATCTTAAAGTCTCAGATCAGGAAGAAATCTTTTAATGTACAATCTGGAAACAAAAACCCCAAAAGGTTATTTTTATAAAAGGGTCAAGAACCTATGGACAGGGCAAAAAGAACAGGTTTCTGTAGCCTCAGTTGTGGCATCTATACTCACACCCTCATTGTGAGATTAAGTAAGAATGCAGGTAAAGTTCTTTGCACAGTACTAAATAAATGCTATGTTATCACCATTGTTATTATTTTGTGACAGCAGCAAACTGTCGAATCAAAAACCCCACTGATCCTTTCCCAGAAAGACTCCCGGCAGAACTGAACAACACTAACTCAGGGGTAAGTCCACCTACCCAGGACCTCGGATGCCTCCAAGGTTCTCTCTTCGATGAAGGTGTTGTAGCACTCCAGCGCCGCCAGCAGCATGTCCATCCACTGCAGGGCGGCTCTCAGGCTGAACGGCCCTTGCACGTGGCAGAGGGTGGGCTGAGCCAGGATGCCTGACTGCCCATCGCAGCCCCCTCCTCCCCCCTCAAATGTGTTGATGAGAAAGGAAGCGTCTTTTCTCTTGATAACGTCTTTCAGCCATAAAGAAGGAGTTGTGTTGCCTGAAAAAAGAAACAAAATTAAACACACATGTAAATAACTATCACATAATTAAAATTATTTCATCCAATCACTGTTCCTAATTAGAAATAGCATCCCCCAATAATAATTTAAAAAAAAGGAAAATAAGTCTTTCAAGTTAAGAAATGTAATCAGAACAGAACAAGCCTGGCACTACACAGTATTTCAAGTATAGCTTTCCATTAAAATCCCACATAAACTATCTATCAGAACAGCAAAATTTCACAATGATCCAGGTAATCTTTTTTTTTACTATAGCACTCACAACCTGTTTCACTATAATTACTGCCAAAAGCATTTCCACCAAAAGCCATTCTTTCCTGTTTCTTTAAACATTATAAAAATAGTTGGACGCCATTTTAATAGCTTTAAACTTCGTGCCCTTTCTTTTGCCCTTTTTCTTTAATATTATTATTCCTTTTTAATAGAATAATTTAAGGAATGGGCACACAAAAACACTGTGATTCTTATATTCCTGTCTTGGTTGTGCTACCTCTCAGCTTTAGAGACCTGGCCTCACATGTCTGAGTTTACTTAACCTTAAATGAGAATCGTAACACTATCTACCTCTGAGGTTATTTCAAAGATTAACTGAATTAAAGTAGTTAATACTTTTTAAAGTGCTTAGAATGGAGTCTTCCATACAGTAAGTATTGTTTGTTAAATAAGAGACAAATGACTTGCTTGCTAAAAGATATTTTTCTTTTAAGTATTAATCATTTCTAAATTAAAGAAAAAAAATAAAATTATATTTTGTATTCTCTGATATGAGAGGCTCTGAAAGGTCAAATCATTTTCAGTCTAAAGACGTTCGTGAAGAATCCAAAACAGTAATGTAATTCTGTTGTATTCAGAAGAAACAGTTTTTCTTTTGTGTCAAAAACTACCTACCACAAGTTGTAAAAGTAAAAGATTAATATCATGTTTTCAGGTTTTGCTTTAGAAAGAAGTATTAAACCGTTCTATTATTTTCACTAAGAAAAGACAGAAAATAAAACTATAATAATGAGTGAAAATGAGATATTTAAATTTTACATTCAGTGCTAGCTGAAAGTGATAAAAAAAGTATAGAAATAAAGGACACACAAAAACAGAAGAGAAAGAAGACAAGAGAACATGAGAAAAGAGAGACAAGCTGAGAAAAACAGGAAAGCACATTTGGAACCTTCCCAGCTCTCTTCCCTTTTTCACCATCCTCCTCACAACAGTGGTTGTCTGTCACGCCGGCTTCCTTTTCACCATCCTCCTCACGACAGTGGTTGTCTGTCACGCTGGCTTTCAGTGTAACAGGCTCCCATTCACTGAGTCTCAGCATTCAGAGGTTCCTGACACAGCTCACAGGAACATACCTGCACCTGTTACTACGTTCCCTGATCTGGGTGTTGATGTGTCCAGCACCCCCTCATGGTGCTGGGCCTCAGGACACAGGACCTCTGATCTAAAGAGATGTCTAACGCTGTCCATTAAAAACCAATCGTGGAAAAGATGGAGGAGAGAGAGGCATATGCACCATGGGAGGAGACATTGGAGGCAAGTCAAGGAATGTTTATTAATTTTATAAAAACTGTATTTTGGTAGCAGGGCTAGGTTCACATACTTCGCATCCTTAGTTTAACAAACACAATTCTAAGAGGTAGAGCTCATTTGTTTCATTGAAAATATATGCAGTCCCTATTAGAGGAAATTGAGCAGAACAGCAAAAGAAATGTCTGGGATCAGTCAAGCTGGCATCACTAGATATCATGTGGGCGAGAGAGAGCCAGACACCCAAATATGAAGTAGGGTTTGCCAGCGAGTAGTTCTACCTATGTAATATCTGGGCCTCAGTTTCCTTTAAAAATAATGAACACATGCCCACCCCTCTACCCATTCACCCTTCACTGCCGTTTTAGATTTGGTATAAGAATAATTTAACATATAAAACAAACTTTAACTAAAAGCTGTGAGCAAATATGAAATAATAAACATTCTCTAAATTTAAAATATAAAGATACATTTCTACAATATAAATAAAATTATAGTATGTATAGTAAAATTATAGTATGTATATTATATGTATGCCACATATAATATATAGTATGAATACAATTATAATATACAGTATATAAAATGTAATATATAATGTTATATTTCATAATAAAAAAACATAGAATCCTTCTAAGCTTCAGAATTACGTGAATTTTTATCTCTTCACCATGAAGAAAAAGCCCCAAAGTAATACTCCACCCCACTTTCTAAAAACAACTGCCTCTCTATTATGATTCGTAGTGCACTGTCAGTAATTATCTTAAGTGTTTAAGTACAGTTTACTGGTGTAGTACATTCATTACTGAAAGCCACAGGTTCACTTCTTTCCTTTAATATCACAATGTCTGAGATCATTCAGACTTAGGAGACTATCAGTTTCTTATTAATTACATACTGAAATAAAACAACTACATTATTTCATTAACATTAATACTATTTTTAAATCTTAATTGATATCATGTTAACAACTGCAATGATAATCCAATTTTCTTTATTTCTTTTAAATGGGATAGAAAAGCAAAAATGTAGTTGAATAAAAAAAGATGCTGGAGATTCTAAATGTACTTCCTCTGTACCATTCGACTAACATCAAAATAGCATTTTTTCTTTCCTTCTCTAAAACTTTGAGAAATGTACACGCATAATTTATCATTTGTCACACAAGTGATTTGTAATGATTACTAAACATACTTAATGTTATGTTTATTAGAAACATATTATTTGTAATATTCATCTAAATAGTGTAAAGAATACATTTTAAATAAGTACACAACTCTAAACTACTGGTAAAGCAAAACCCAACATTTATAGGACATAAAGATCATCATACCTGGCAATAAAGGAACAAATTTATAAAACAGTTCTATGGATTTGTGTCGACATTCTGTCTGGGGCCTCCCACAATTGGCTAAAAGCCACTGGACCACATCCAACAAACACAATGATGCCGCAGGTGGAAATCCTCTATATGGAGATAACACAAGGTATATGATATACAACCCAATATTTAGTGTTTAAGTGACCCAAGAGTCTAGAAGTCAAAAACTCAAATTTGCCACAATGATACATGTAGAAATCTCATTAAAAGGCATTCAATTTATTTTTCATGTATTATCATTAGAATACAATAAAAATGGCATGTTAAATAGTCCCTAAATGCTACTTGCCTTCTTCCTGCACCCCCAGGGAAAATTATAAAACATTTCTTTAAAAATATAGCACCAAGTATTTTTATGTTTCCTGTACACTGCTCTTGAAAGCAAAAGAGCATTTATGATCAAAAGCAATGCTCCTCAAGCTGTGATCCCTGGACCAAGCTGCCTCAATATTACCTGTAAATGTGGCAGAAATGCAAATTCATGGCCCCACCCTAGACCTACTAAAACAGATTCTGAGGGCAGGGTCCAGTGACCTGTGTTTTAACTAAACCTCCAACTAATCCTGATGCATGCTCAAGCTTGAGAACCCATGGTTTAAAGAGATATAAGTTAATGGTAGAATGTGGAAGAATAAATTTTAAAAGAGGACATACTAATATCCAGTCTATATAAGCCAATGCTTTTACAGAGCAGCAGCCATCAGCAGACACCAGAGTTTCCTGCACAGGGGTTAATGCATGGCACACCCCCATCCTGTCTGAGAATGAGGCCTGCTGGGATGAAAATGAGAGCAAAGACTAGAAACGACTCAATAACCCAACCTTGGCTGTGAGCAGCTTCATCTCATCTATCTATACTAATAAAAGGGTAATATGCTAATTAGACCAGGAGACCCTCTGGACGCCCTTCCAAACAAAGCCATGGTGGTGGGGCCGAGGCAGAGGCGGTTAGGGGCGATCAGGCCAGGAGGGGAGGGCAGTTGGGGGCGATCAGGCCGGCAAGGGGGGGGCAACTGGGGGCAAGAAGACTGGCGGGGGGGGGGGGGGGGGGAGAGCAGGCTGGCAGGCAAAATGGTTAGGAGCGATCAGGCAGGCAGGCAGGTGAGAAGTTAGGAGCCAGCGGTCCTGGGTTGCGAGAGGGATGTCCGACTGCCGATTTAGGCCCGATCCCGCAAGGATTGGGCCTAAACTGGCAGTCGGACATCCCCCGAAGGGGTCCCAGATTGAAGAGGGTGAAGGCCGGGCTGAGGGACAACCCCCGCCCCCGTACACGAATTTCGTGCACCAGGCCACTAGTAAGTCTATAATTCCATGTCTGTCAAAATCCTTCTATTTCAATATTTTAGTTCTTATATTTCAAATTTACTCCAAAATAGTTCATACATATTCTAGGCAAATAATTCCACATCAAATTGGTATTCAAATTAGTGCAGGTAAAATAAATTGTTACAAACGAATTTTCAAATAATATCCACTGTACCAACCAAGATCAAATTAATACCTTAAGCCAAACAATTTCAAAGATAAAGCTTTTTAATGTCTTTGGAAAACTGACTCTTCATACTTCCACATTCCTTGTTTAGAAAACTAATTCTGGCCTGGCGGGTGTGGCTCAGTGGTTGAGTGTCAACCTATGAACCAGGAGGTCATGGTCCGATTACTGGTCAGGGCATATACCCAGGTTGTGGGGCATACAGGAGGCAGCCAATCAATGATACTCTTGTCATTAACATTTCTATCGCTCCCTCCTTCTCCCTTCCTCTCTGAAATCAATAAAAATATTTTTTTTAAACTAATTCTGCATATTTCCACACATTCCTCCCAAATTCTCCTTCATTAACTAAGAATTCACTTTATGTTGGGGAAAAATTGAAGGAATATCACCTACCGTGGGCAACGTCGTTTTTTTGCTTCATTTAAAGAAACATGCTTCTTTTCAATGATACGCCTTAGGTGATCAATGGCATCATGACATTGTTGAAGCGTACCTGTTCTCAAGTACAAAGATATAAGTCCAAAGAAGATATATGCTGGTTATTAATAAACTAGAGGCCCGATGCACGAAATTCATGCAAGGGGCTCGGCTCTCACAGCCCTGGACGGCCCTCACAGCCCCTGCTTCGTCCCGAAGGTCGTCCGGAAGGACATCTGGAAGGTCGTTAGGCTGTCCGGTCTAATTAGCATATTAGCTCTTTATTATATAGGATAAATTAGTATTATAGCTTTATTGGTGTAGTTTTCAATTAGAGGTAAATTTACAGTAGTTAGTATCTTTAAATCCCTCAGAATTTAAACTTTAAATAAATGATTTACATTGCATATCCAAAACCAAAACCCATATTTAAGAATGCAAGGCAGCCCTAGCCGGTTTGGCTCAGTGGATAGAGCGTCAGCCTGCAGACCAAAGAGTCCTGGGGGTTTGATTCCGGTCAAGGGCACATATCTCGGTTGCAGGATCCTCCTAGGCCCAGGCCCTGATCAGGGCGCGGGCAGGAGGCAACCAATCGATGTGTTTCTCTCACAATGATATTTCTCTCCGTCTTTCCCTCTTTCTTCCACTCTAAGAAATCAATGGAAAAATATCCTTGGGTTAGGATTGAAAAAAAAAATTGCAAGATAGTTATAGAGTACACTCACACATACAGCAATACCACACCTATTTAGAAACTGCCCCACCAGCCCTCTGGCCAGCCAAAGCACAGACTCATGTAATGGATTTAAGATGGAAGAGACTTTGAATATATTATAAAACCCACATACCATACAGAGCCTGTGTATCTCAATTTAAGGCTTTTATTTAAGGGGCATAACTTGACCTCCCCTTCTTCTTATGTAGGTTAAACTATATTATAGCTTACTAGAGGCCCAGTGCACAACATTCTTGCACTGGGAGGGGGGTCCCCTCAGCCTGGCCTGTGCTCTTTAGCAGTCCTAGCAGTCCGGGAGCCCTCGGGGGATATCCGACTGCCTAAGCCGTCAGTAGGACATCCTTAGTGCTGTCGCAGAGGCGGGAGGGGCTCCCACCACCACCGCTGTGCTTGCCAGCCGTCAGCCTGGCTTGTGGCTGAGTGGCGCGCCCCCTGTGGGAGTGCACTGACCACCAGTGGGCAGCTCCTACATTGAGCATCTGCCCCTGGTGTTCAGTGCATGTCATAGCGACCGGTCATTCTGCCATTCGGTCGATTTGCATATTACCCTTTTATTACATAGGCTAATACGACCACTATAGAAGAACAGAACTAAAATAGTAAAATGGTTATTTAGGAAAAGAGCCTTATAAAACTTATTTTAACCTGTTAACAAGAAAAAGTCTCCTGTTTATACTTTTTAAACATAGCAGTGATTTTTAAAAGAGTTTAAAAGTTTCATGTTTTGAAAAAAACAACATAAGATATAAAGGTAAAGAAAGCAATAGTAAACTATTTATGGCAAGGACTAAATTTTAAGCATTTTTGCCCATAGCAGGCTATATAGAGTTTAACGTGTCTTTTAAAAAAATAAACAGAAACCAAAATCTGGATAGATGAAAGAGAAATTCTGCCACCATGCAGCTATGTGACCTAGATTCGCTGTTCACATTCTCTGGGTACCTGGGCCCTGACCAGTGTGGAAATTGAATGGGGAAATCTCTAACGAGTCTTCCAGCTCAAATATTCATGATGTTCCTAACAGCTTCTGTCTAGAATTTATTCTTCTCTTAGCTACTTTAGCCTATTCCTGACTTAACTTTATTTCTTAATTATAGTCAAAAGAGCTTTCTCACAATCTTGTAATGAGACTTATGTTCTACTTTCTAAGTTATCATTAGTGAGCTCAGGAACACTGACCACATCTCAGTGGTTATCACATCCAGCTTTCTTTACATTGTACAATCGGTACACTTTCACATTTTATGTCATCATAGCAACTGGTTGGCTTCATTGAACTCACAATAAAATTGTCCCATCTGCCCTGCAGGATCTCTGAGCAATCAACGATCAACCTCAGTGGCCACCAGGGTACATGGTGACTCAGAGAAGGAGGGCATGGCAAACGCTTTTACAAACTGGAATTGAGGCACTGGAGGGGTATATATCCCCTTCACATGTATCACCCTAAATGGGAGACGTGAGAAAAGAACACCACTTTGTGACAGAAGTAGCTGAGGCTTAATCCCTGAGTGAAAAGCCCTTAAAATTTATCAGGCAAACAGAATCGGCATGCACAGAGAAGCTCGGATGAGACCTACCTAAGGATTTCTCATCCATATGTGCTAAGGCCAGACTTTCCATATATGTAACCAAGGCTTCAAACACGAACTGTTCTACCAGAGACTCTTCTTCCCTGTAAAATAAAGAATACGATCCTCACATAAGAAAACAATAAAGCAGAAATGACAAGGACAATAAGTAATGTTAGTAAACAATACATACATTAATTAAATTTATTCTTAAAAATGACTCAAGTGTTTTACAATATAAAACAACCTGTCCTGGCCAAGTGGCTCAGTTGTCTGGAGCATGTTATGGGTTCGATTCCGGGACAGGGCACATACCTAGGTTGTGGGTTGGGGCACATATGGGAGGCAACCAATCAATATTTCTCTCACATTGCTGTTTCTCTCTCTCCATGAGGATTAATGAAACAAAACAAAAACATAGAACAACCTAAAACACTTGTGAAAGAAGAAAACTTCCCAAACACTACATAAACCAAAAAAGGAAGCACTGGCTTTTTCTCTGTACATGTATTCCCCTCCCCTTATAACTGCAGTGCTCATAGCACGTAACCTGAGAACTGCTTTCTGACCACACTTCCACACACATCATTAAAATTAAATGTAGTACAAAAGAAGATCAGGTACCACATTTACATTCTTTTAAAATAAAGAAATTTTAAAAGCTTTCAACCTATCCAAAATCAAGTCAACACCAAGAGTTAACTCTAAGCCTTTTAAAAGCATATCAAGTACATGTAAATAATTAATTCCATCAGCAATATCTGTGGACCACCTACCTATACATAAACTCATGGGTTGGCCAAAGATAGAAGCCATATCTCTCACTGAAAAATATGTTCCTTAATAACACTGGACAGGTCTAGGCACTAAGTCTCATAGGAGTGCAGAGAAAACTAAGAATAAAAAGTTCTAGTTGTGGAAGCAGTGCTGAGTCCCTGCACACCTACTGGGAAGCAGTACTTTCCTGAAACAAAAAAACCCAAGAGTGGGACTCATCATCACCAGAGCTGACCTATGTTTCTTAACTGGACAAAGACTCCTGGCTGGCCTAACAACACTCTCTTCTAAGCTTCAAACTCCTCAATCAATACAAATATAAAATATCTTTATCTCCTTGTGTACCATCCTATTTCATATCTGAATTTCTCTAGCTGATCCCCATTCATCCTTTAAGTCTCATTTCAAGTACAAATGTGATAGGAAGCCTTCCCTAACCTACTCAAGCTGGGTTGGACACGTGTCTTCTGATGATCCAAAGGACCTTGCAGTGCCTTCTGTTGCATTTATAAGAGGCTGGAGTAGTATGTGTGATGCATTTCTCAGCAGTTCCTGAGCTTCTTGACTACAAACAGCACTTTAATCCAGTTTTTTAATCCCTAGAAACTAGAACAGCACCCAGCACACACGTATTAAATACTTGATATATGAATACACGAACACATAAACACTAAGTCACTTTTCCAAATCACTACAGAGAATTTAAAGAACTTGTTTTACACTCTCTCTGATCATGTGGTTTACTAACCTGAATTCCCTGTAGATATTATTAAAAGCAAGTGATGCTCCTAGCCTCTTGAAAGCATTGGGGTGAAGTGCAAAGCTGTACAGTCGCTTGAAAAGTGATTTGGTGTTTACTGAACTTTTCTCCTGCTGCTGTGGTGTTGTCTGTTTAATGGACCATCTGAGGAATTCTCGGATACACCGACCACAAAAGTCTCTCAAAGTACTGTCAATGGGGTCCACAATTCCATCCTAAAACAAAGCATAAAATGACAATTGAATACGCTGTCTTCCTCTGAGCATAACTAGAGTATGTTATAAAAATTAATTTACAGCACTATTCAAGAAAAAAACAAAACAATAATACCAATCTGTCTAAAATCTAGACTCTAATAATTTCCAACTGACATAATAACAATACTTTCTTTAAACAAATCCAGAAACTGAAAAATCCTTTTAAAAAAAGGAATGCTTTAATTAGTAACAACAAGCAGTCTTTCCCTGAAGAAACACAATGGCCACTTGCTAGGAATTTTTGTTGTTGACCTGACCCTATAACAGAATCTGAGATGCTTTATGTATTGAGGTTAAAGAGAATAAGACCCTTGCAAGTTCCAAAAAAATTGTACTGCTACATAAACAAAAACCACATGGAGATGTGGTTCTAGAAATGTAACTTTCCGTAAGAGTAATCTCCATAAAGACACAATCTCTAAATATCTGAAAAAACAGCTAAGGAAATTTGAATGTTTTTGTCTCCCTCTAGGCATTGATTCCTCTAGATCTATATAGAAAAAGTTTAACTTGAAAAAGTACACTGAACAATGAAATAAGGGAGTACTTCTGCCTAACATCCCCAGTTTTTTGCTATTTGTGAAATCTTTGATTATAGCGTTAATGAGAATTCTATGGAAATGGAAGAAGTTATGAACCACTTCTCGGAGCAGAGGTATATACTGTTTGTGTTCACATAAGGAAATTAGCAGTCCTTATTAGAAGACTGACAGCTGCCCTTTCACTTGAGTGCTGTACTACCAACTTCACATTTCCTCCTTTACCTTTTCTTTCTTCAACTATCTCTTTTACATTTTCATTATCTGACCCGAATGCTTTCTGAAGCTCTTATTTAAGCTAATTTCAAGGTTCAAAGGGGGGAAAAAATAGCTAAGATAAAAACTTCAGAATAAAAACATTAGAATAAGTTGATGTGAATGCAAACAAGCCAGAAATTTAATTTAATTTAATGTGCTTACATGAAGTTCAATATAGACAAAGCTAATCTATGATGATGAAAGCCAGAGTGGTAATCTCTAGGTTGAAGATAGTCTATATTGAACTTCATGTAAATGGACTCATTCTGTACCTACTCTTTTGTGTCTGACTTCCTTTAATCAACTTAATGTTTTTGAGACTAATCCATGTATTACATGTGTCACTAGTTTATTTTTTAATATTGTAGTACAATATGAATATTACACAGTTTATGTATCCATTACCCTGTTATTTTCAGTTCTGGGCTTATTAAGAATAAAGCTGTGTTAAACTTTTAAAAATAATTTAATGTATTTATTATAAGCAGGATTCACTGGTACATAGTGCAGAGAAATGAAGCATAGATATAATTATGTCACCATGTGAATAAGAACGTTCAGTAACTCTCCACTCCCCACAAAATGGCATCTATCCAATTAGGGTCACTCTGAGAGTGAAAGGAGTGCTCTTAATAGTTACATACACAACAGGCATATCCAGGACTGTCCTGGGAAAACTAGAATGTATGGTCAACCTACCTACAATATTCTGCTATTCTGACCCAACACACCTTCCTAGCCCCACCTTCTCAGCACAATGCTCCTATGCAAGCAAAACTCAAAACAGATCTAATTCTTACAAACACACCAAGCACCTAATGCCTTTATCTCCTTTGTCTGGATGCCCTTGTCAAATCCCCTATTTCCTCTGGCTTATTTCAAACAGAAGCAATACACAGATTTAAATCGGAATCAATCTGCAAAAGATATAATGATAGGACTTTGTTTGGATAAACTTTCTATATGTTTAACTGGGACTTTTGATTCCAAAGTCAGTATATGGCAAAAGAAAAATTATAGGTAAATAATAGGTAAAATCAAATCAAATAACATTCAATGGGTCAAATGTAAAGTTATTTGTACAAGTTCAGAAAATTATAATAAAACAAGTTTCAAAAGACACTAAGGCTTTAGCTGACCTCATTTTCTCTGCCTTTAGTGAACTTGTGACCAAATCTTAATGATTCTACCTCTAAGGTCAGAATAGTATTACGTAAATGCTAAGCTATTGTTCTAGGGCCCTTTAGTTGTTGAATCTGAAAGCAGGAGAAAACTGGATAAGTTAAAAATAATCCTTAATTATTGCACTAGAGATATTTTTTAAAATAGGTACTGCTAAAAGGGTTCTGATAAAAAAACAATTTTATTCACGCCTTCCACCCACAACCCCTCACGACAGTCTTAATATAGATCAAGTTTGTCACGTTTATGACCATTCTCCCCAAAATCAAAAAACTAATTAAAATGTGAATATTTGCTTGCAGATATTTAAAGGTATCACTTAAACAAATAAATATGGCATCCTGATTATTAAAATGGCATGTCACCAATTCTCTAAAACAAAAATATGATCTAGCTAAATGCTGTATTTTGATATCTTGACAGATAACGTTTCTTGAAGTGCTAAATACATATCAAATATAAGTAGAAAAATAGGAACAGCAGAAAAAAAGTCAACCCTTACTCACCAATATCGTTTCTAGTAAGGCAACAGTATCCTGGCTTTCAAATTTCTTATTGTTAGTGAACCAGTGAATCAGCTGCATAACCAGTGGCTCAAACAGTTGCCTTGTCACCTGAAGAGAAAATACCAAGAGAGTTTATTTTCTTCGTGTTGAAGTAACTTTATGTTGGAAAAGAGTCCATTTAAATGGCAGAAGCAAACTTAAGTGATAATACTGTCATGGTTTTGTTTCCTTTTCTAGTTAAATTCTATAATGAACAAGTTCTTCCCAATATACACACTAAAACTCATTGTTCTTCTAATCAAGAGGGCAATTGAGGATGAATATTATTGGTTTTATAGTACTCATCTTTATTAACTTGATCCTGAATGTGCACTTGAGGTATTGTGGGTCAGAAACATTATCATTATTCAACTAACAAGTAAATAATGACAAAGAGAAAGCCGGACTTAAGACTTGTATCACTGGAGAAGACAGCTGCCTCCCCATTGCTGCCAAATGAAAGAAGAAAAATCTCAACTCCTTAGAAATGTTAAGGATCCTGAGTTCTCACTCTTATAAACTTCCAGAATGTAAATAAAGTCTCTCCAGGGGCCAGACAGCCCTGTGGGTCTCTGGCTTTTACAATCCAGGGTGTCTTCCAGGCCTGGGTTCCCCCCTGTAAAAGGAAAAACCCAGGGAAACAGTGCCCACCTTTCTGAAACCTTGGGAGCTTAACCGAGTGGCCTACGTGTAACCCTGTGATCATCTTGGAGAGGGAAGAGAAGTTTTATTATCCTTTTGGATCAGAGCACTTACCTAGACAAATGGTTACAGACCCAATCCTCATTACATGGAGAGTAAAATGTTTGTAGCAAAGTGAAGGGGAGCACTCCCTATCTTTGTACCTTACACATTTCCGGGCCTCATGCATTCCCTATCCTTGTACCTTACACATTTCTGGGCCTCATGAGGCTAGGGCGCCACCTGGAGCACTGACAAATCCAGGAGTTTTGTTTCCCAACTGACACTGAGTTCAAGAATGAAGCACCTTGGCATGAACACTGCCACTCAAAAACCCTGTAAAAACCGTCCATGCCTCAGGGTGCAGAATAAACAACACAGAGACCTCTGGCAGCTGGATATTTTTCTATAAAATATATTTTTCTATCCTTCCTTTGAAGCAATTTTTAGGATTAATCAAAATAAAGGTCTTACCTTATAGTCTGAACTGGTCTTAAAGCATCACTTTCTTCTTCAAAAGAATTACACTGTTTTATTCTTAGTATATAAGGTATATATGTATGTCTACACACAGAAAACACATGCATGCACACATATACACACACACCACTTATAGAAATTATAGAAAATACAGAAAACCATCCACCTACAATCCTGTCTCCATAAGGCAACCACTGTTAACATTTAAAATTGCTGTTAACTTTCAAAATATTTTATTTACACACATTTAAATATATGTGTATACATGTATATACACATACATGTGTAAAAAATACTTTTTATAAGCACTTTTCCTCTTAATTTTGAATATTTTCCATATAAATACATAATCTGTGTCAGTATGTTTATTAGTTAGCCCAGTACCTCACATATGGATATACCATGATCCAATTACCCAAATCCTGTTATTAGAACTGCAGGTATATCTAATGTGTGACTAACAAGAAGTCCCAATGAAAAGTCCTGCACACACTGCTCTGAGTACGTCGGCAGGAATGAGACTGCTGGACTAGGGCTGCAGGTCACCAAGCCTTTTGCTCTGCCTGCAGAGAGCCTGTGGGAATCCACACTCTCAGCAGACAGAAGTCGCAGGGCCCTTTCCCTACATGCTGGCAATATCAACACTGTCACCTTTTAAAATATTTGACAAAAGCTGCAAACGATAACATTTTAACTTCCTTTTCTTTATTAAAAACGTTAATATTTTTAATTAGTTCACTAGCCATATATACTTCTTTGAGTTGTCTATTTTTGTTCTTGATCTTTTGTTTTAGATCTACATCTTCAGTAGAATGTAGCAAAAAAATTCCTACATTATATATATATTAAAATTGTGGTTTTTGTGCCATTCAGTAGTTTTAAACATTTGTAAAGTCAAATTATCACTACATTAGCACATTTCTTCTGTCTTCAATATCTTGTAGGAAAATCTCCCCTCCTATACAAACTTTATGAAAAGACAATTTTTTGAACATCTTTAATGTGATAACAAAATCCATGCAAATCAAATTTTATAAACAAAAGAAAGCAATTTTTAATGCTATCATCCTACATTTTACAAATAAAATGAAATACTTATGCATGTTTGTAAAATGTGTTTTTACAAAGATCTGGGAGTATATTTTTTGCGAAGATAAAGTGGCTTTTCCTGGGGAATAAGAGTGGGAAAGACAATATGGAGTTTTACTTTCAGTTTCATATGTTCCTATATTAATTAATATATTTTATCAATGAAAAAGACTATCCCAATCCAAATATACAGACAGGTACTATAAATTCATTATATTTTTCTTTTTTTTAATATGGAACACTTCACAAATTTGCATGTCATCCTTGTGCGGGGCCATGATAATCTTCTCCATATCGCTCCAATTTTAATATACGTGCTGCTGAAACGAGCACTACATTTTTCCCTAATATAGTTATAGTTTCTGTTTTTCCTTCTAAATCCTTTTGAGATTAATTTTTCATATGTTAGTCAGTTGGCCTAATATGATTTAGTAAATGATCCATTTCTCACTAACTTATAATATATATTCTTCCAAATACATAATTTTTTGTTGTTGTTAATCCTCACCCAAGGATATTTCTCCATTGATTTTTAGAGAGTAGAAGGGAGAGGAGAGACAGAGAGAGAGGGAAACATTGATGTGAGAAAGATACATCGATTGGTCGCCTCCCAAACAAACCCCGACCAGGGCAGAAGATCAAGCTTGCAACCAAGATGTATGTGTCCTTGATTGGAATCGAACCCACAACTCTTCAGTCCTCGGGCCGACGCTCTATCCACTGAGCCAAACCAGCTAAGGCTACTAAATATATAATTCTTATGTACATATGAGTCCCCTCCCCAACTACCAGACACTTCCACTGAACTACCTGTTATAACTTAGGTAGCTTCATTTTAACATCTGTTAGGGCAAGACCCCAGCACTCCACCCTTTCAAAATTTTTCTTGGTTAAGTTCAAGCAATTATTCTTTCAGATTACTTTTTAGGTTCAAACTGAACTTAATTGTGGGCTTTTTGTTGGAATGCTACCAAACACTATCTGATTTGAAAATAACTGGCATTTTTTTCAATATTGATTCTTCTAACTCAGGTACATAACATATTAATTTCATGTTCATAAAAAAATGTTTGTGCGGCATATTGAAGTTTATTGCTAGGCATTATCTATCAGTATATATATAATATATATATATATTATATATATATATATATTGATGCTATTATGAATGGGATGTTGTAAACATTTTTCAAGTGGTCATACTAATATATGACATATATGGGGATACTGATATACAAAAATTCATCAGCTTCCTCCTTTATTAATGCTTAGAATTTATCAGTTGATACCTTTGAGGTTTCTAGATTTTTAAAAAACTATATTCTAGCCGAAACCGGTTTGGCTCAGTGGATAGAGCATCGGCCTGCGGACTGAAAGGTCCCAGGTTCGATTCCGGTCAAGGGCATGTACCTGGGTTGCAGGCACATCCCCAGTGGGAGATGTGCAGGAGGCAGCTGATCGATGTTTCTCTCTCATCGATGTTTCTAACTCTCTATCTCTCTCCCTTCTTCTCTGTAAAAAAATCAATAAAATATATTTTAAAAAAAACAAAAAACTATATTCCAAATAATAATCCTTTCTCCTTCCTTTCTAATGTCCCTGCCCTCTGGAAACTCACAGCCTGAATTACAGGCCCAGATACTAACCACTACAAATAACTAACTAAATACAAGTGAAGCCATACTGAGCAACCAACAACTCCAAGCCACAGCTGCTGTTCCAGGTAGGACCTAGAGGCACCTATGAACAGGCCAAAGTCACTTCTCACCAATGGGTTCTGTTCAGGCCAAAGCACAAGGAAGCATTGGTGCTTCATGACTGAGGATGATTTGTCCCTGACATTCAGGGAGACATGCTTTATCATATTAAGATGATATTAAACTATCCCCAGTTTACCAGGAGCTAACAAATGCCCTTTAGGCTTCTATGATGAGGATAACTGCTTTTGAAATCAATTTCTGTGGTAAATTTCCAGTTTTAACCAAAAATCCTATTTAACCATGGTGCATCTCAATATTGCTGGATTGTATTCATTCAGATATCCTATATAATAAAAGGCTAATAAGCAAATCGACCGAACAGTGGAATGACCAGTCGCTATGACACATACTGACCACCAGGGGGCAGACGCTCAATGCAGGCTCACGGCTGGCGAGCGCAGTGGCCATGGCGGGAACCTCTCCCACCTCTGTGGCAGCGCTAAGGATAGCCCACTGCTGGCCTAAGCTGTCAGTCAGACATCCCCCAAGGGCTCCCGGACTGCGAGAGGGTGCAGGCTGGGCTGAGGGACCCCCAAGTGCACTATTTCGTGCACCGGGCCTCTAGTATTGAATAATTTTCCAGTTATACTTATGAGTTTTTCGTTTTCTTCTTTCATGTGTGCACCTGATATCAGGATTATGTGAGCTCCATAAAATGAACTGAGAATTCCATTCTTTTCTGCTTCATTACAGCAGTAAGACTTTGTGCATATCAGCAGTAATAGGCCATTTGTCACCATTTCCAGTCTCTTTCATGATTGCTATGTGAGTCCCTACATGTGAGGGGCAATAGTTAACTCAGCTTTTAGATGCCTAGACTCTCAGTAACCCTAACCAGACAGTGATTCCCAAACTTTATGGCACATGAAAAATCACCAGGCCAGTTTTTAAAAGTCACGATCCCAGGTCAGATCCCTGAGGGATTAAGAGTCTGCGGATAGCAGCCAGGTAGCAGTATTTTTTTTTAAGATTCCCAGGTGATTCTAATGTGAAGCAAAATTTGATGATCACTGAACTAGACAGAACTTTAAAAAATTTTTTGCAACTATTTCAGATTCAAAAGCAATCACTTACCTGATCTACATCACATGCAAGTCGAAGTAGCACAGGAAAAGTTCGCTTATAGAGTTGGTACATAGGTGGGGAACCCTGACCACCTTCAGGTATTTGAGTGGCTTTGCCCAACATAAACATAACCATGCTATGTAAAAGTTCACAAGCTGCAACCTAAAATAGGCCAGGAGTTCAAAAAAGTTTAAGTTTTCATGTTAACAAGAGAAGAATATTTATAAATGATACTCAATTTAGAAAAAAACTATCATGCCCAAATTATAAGTTAGCTGGAAGAAGCACTTCTTATTGTATAAAATTAATGCTTTTCTGTTCACTTTGATCCTTAACCAAGAGTTAAGAATTGAAATTTAAAAACTTTAGGCAATGGGACTAATACATTCATAAGAAACATACTTCGCCGAAACCGGTTTGGCTCAGTGGACAGAGCGTTGGCCTGCGGACTGAAAGGTCCCAGGTTTGATTCCGGTCAAGGGCATGTACCTGGGTTGTGGGCACATCCCCAGTAGGAGATGTGCAGGAGGCAGCTGATCGATGTTTCTCTCTCATCGATGTTTCTAACTCTCTATCTCTCTCCCTTCCTCTCTGTAAAAAATCAATAAAATATATTTAAAAAAAAAAAAAAAGAAACATACTTCAATGCTGCCATATTGTGGAACTTTGCTTCATTTGTTAGCACATTTTCAATTATCACTACTACAGTGAATATCTGAAGCATTCTGAAAATGTACAAGTTACTAGAAAAACTTGGGATTATATGTTTCTAATCTCCCAGCTTGAGAAGATGATCGAACACATGAAAAATCGCTGTTAAATGCCCTTTGTACTATATTTTCTAATATAAAGTTTCTGGTATATTAATGTTTTGCCAGGTTATTATCTATTAAGATGATTTATGTTTAGCTTTCATTTGTCAATGATATCTTCTGATAATTAAGTCATTTTCTAATTATTATATTACAGAAAATATAAAATTAATATTAAAATGGCTGAAATATATTATCTATTCCCTAAAAAATATATGTCTTAAAACCAATAGACTCTAAATAATAGTGAAATGAAAAATAAAAGTACTTTAGTTTGTCTGTCACTGGCTGAAAGAGCTAGTTCCGTAACCCGAGGCAGATATATATCCAGGTAAATGACAGGCTTCATATCCATAAATGGTACTGAAAAACTGAGTCTTTTTTCTCTATCCCATGCTACATATTTCTTCATCATTTCATCTGAGGATGCAGCTGTTAAAAAATATTAAGAAGAGCGTGCTTTTTTTCATTCAAAACATTCTCATACTAACTGCTTACAATTCATTAGTGAAACCAGAGTATTTTGTTATACTTTTAAGTTAAGCACTTTATTCATTATTCCTCTTGTTACTGCACACATGTAACTACAACATTAGAAATCACGGATATACTATTTTTGAATTTAATTTAAAGTAATATTATTTTTAAATAAGTCTAATAATCTGGGGTGTTGAATTTTCACTTTCAGCAAAGACTTAAGGTAATCTGTGGAAAAATTACAAGTAAATAATACTCTTATTAAAAATCTCTTTAAAACACTTATTTTCCCAATATAGGCTATTTTTTCCTAAATAACCAAAAGTCACTAGTATGTTTAATATAAAATTTCAAATGTAAAAATAGATGAATTTTTGCTAAACGAAATGTTAATTCTCATTAAAAACACTCTAAAAATATCCAAAATTAAGAATATCATGTTTAAAAAATATTGAATTCCTGAAACACTTAATATAAAAAAGAATATCAAATTAGATTGTTTCAAAATGAAAAATATGTTTAATAACCAAACTAGAACATTTTCCCTGTTACTTTAAAAAAATTATTCAGATTGCATGGTACAATCAAAGCACTTCATTAGGCAATTATTCTTTGTAATCTTATTTGAAAATATGTAAATCACATATAGGATAAATATGAGAATATACCATGATCTGTATACATCTAAATTAAAGGACAAATACATCTCTAGGGGTTAATTTATTTTAATTAAAAGTTCATTTACCTGTTACAAGATTTTTGCTTACTTGTCCTCCTAGAGTGCCAAGCATTTGTACTACTCTAATCCTTATTTCTTCTAAGGACAGTGCTTCATTCTGCAATGGAACAATCGCATTACATGTGATGATAACTGAGTTAAAAATTAAAAAGATTTATGAGAGGAAAGAAAAACAATTTTACAACTCTCTTTATTGTTCATGTTTCCCAGTGGTCCACTGTATCCTACACAGTACTACTGTTAATTTTATTGCAAATTCATGAAAAGAAGAAACATCTCTTCTAAATATTCCAGTTACATGTCGATTTCCTAGGCCAGCGATTCCAAAGTTTCAGCAGAACCTGTCACACCCTTAAAAGTTACTAAGGATTCCCCAAAGAGCTATAATGTTAGTCATATTTATCAATATTTATCATATTAGAAGTTAAATCTTAGAAATTATTTAAATAATTACTTTATTTTAAAAAACTAAACCCATTACATGTTAACAAATGACATGTTTTTAGAAAAAGTAACTACACAGGATGGGCAAAATGGGTGTACAGTTGTGAGTATGCAAAACAGTTTATTCTTGTATTATTATTTATTAATTATTGTATTATTTTCCATATAAACAACTATAAACCTACTGTTGCCTCACCCTGTATTTTCCAAATAAACAAACAAAAACCTTAGAAAGCGGCATTGTATCACATTTGTGCAAATTATTTTCTGGCTTGCTAGAAGACAGCTCTTATGACATGTTGTTAGGGCTACAGTTGAAAGCTATAGAAGGAGGGAGTCGTATTTTGTTGTTCCTTTCAGATAGCTATGATTATTCTTTGATAGTACACCAACACTAACAAGTGCTAGTTCCTTAAAGATTAGTTAAAATGAGGAACCAGAAACTTTATCAATAAATTTTATGCACTCTATTACATTAAAATCCATTGGTTTATCTTGCACTTTGAGTGGATTTTTTACCCTTGCATGATTTGGTAACATAATATATTGTTCATCTGAAGTTACTGGTTTATTGATAACTACCAAATATTGAAACATTTGATTATATATACAAAAAATCACTTGTTAATATTACCACAAATGTCATCAGAACATTGCCAGGGGTGCTTCCATTTGTTGTTGTTGTTGCCAGTACTACAGATGCCCTCCAATTTTGCCCTTCATCAAACCCCCCCCCTCCCCAGGCCTTCCCCACACTATTGTCTGTGTCCATGGGTTATGTATATATGCATACATGTTCTTGGGTTAATCTCTCCCTGTCCCCTGCATCACCCTCCCCACTGAGGTCTGTTATTCTATCCCATACATCCATGCCTCTGGACCTGTTTTGTTCATCAGTTTATTTTATTCATTAGATTCCACATATAAGCAAGATCTTGTGATGTTTGTCTTTCTCTAACTGGCTCATTTCACTTAGCATAATAGTCTCAAGGTCCATCCATGCTGTCACATTCCATTGTGTAAATGTAGCACAGCTTTTTTATCTACTCATCTACCGATGGGCACTTGGGCTGTTTTCGAATATTAGCTATTGTAAATAATGCTGTTATGAACATAAGGGTGCATATATTTTTTCTGATTGGTGTCTTGGAATTCTTAGGATATATTCTCAGAAGTGGGATCGCTGGGTCAAACGGCAGTTCCATTTTTTAATTTTTTGAGGAAACTCCATACTGTTTTCCACAGTGGCTGCACCAGTCTGCACTCCCACCAGCAGTGTACTAGGGTTCCCTGTTCTCCGTATCCCTGTCAGCACTACTGCTTGTTGATGTATTGATGGTAGCTATTCTGGCAGGTGTGAGGTGATATCTCATTGTAGTTTTAATTTGCTGATCTATCTGATGATTAGTGACTTTGAGCATTTTTGCATATGTCTTTTTGGCCATCTGTCCTCTTTGGAGAAATGTCTATTCAGGTCCTTTGCCCTTTATTTAATTGGATTGAGAAAAATCTTTTAAGTATTGAAGAGCTGTCAAGTTCATGGTGATGGTTATAAGTTTTCCAAAATTTTAACTTTCTTCTTTTTTTAAATATATTTTTCTTGATTTTGGAGAGGGAGGGACAGGGAGAACGAGATAGAAACACCAATGATGAGAGAGAATCATTGACTGGCTGCCTCCCTCCTGCATGCCCCACACTGGGGATCGATACAGCAACCCGGGCATGTGCCCTGACCAGGAATTGAACCATGACCTCCTGGTTCATAGGTCGACACTCAACCACTGAGCTACATCGACTGGTATGTCTGTCATTCGTTCTTTCAAATAAATATGGTGTTCTTGAAAGAAAGTGGCTACATTAGTTCAAAGCTCAAAGAAAGCATCACACAAGTGCTTTTCCTAAAGACAACTGTCACACTTCACTATGCAGCAGATTGCTTTAGGCAGACTCCCTGTTTCATCACACAGAATATTTAAAAAAATGTATACTCAAGGGTCAAAACTTAATAAAGTGCTAAGGAACCAATAGTGTTACCCATCATTACACCACAGTGAAAACATCAACAAGTTAAAGTAGTGTGGCCTAGCACTGAAATCACCTGGGGAGCTAGGGAGCAGAGATTGTGTATCTACAAAGAGATTTTATTTGCAAAACTGGAGATAAGCTCAAATACTTTCATCTTGTTTTATCAATATGTAATCAAATAATTTTTAAAAATTAGACAACCATTTCTAAGATCATTCAAGTCTCTCAATCAAAAGCTATCAAAAATAAGGTGGGAAGAGTTTACCCTGGAGTATGCATTATCAATTCTAGACAGTAATATTTTTCAAAATTTTATACTACACAGCAACAATAATCAAAAAAACATTATATTGACAGAAAAACAGACACACAGACCAATGGAACAGAATTGAGAGCCCAGACATAAATCACATGTATATGGGCAAATAACTGTTTATCAAATAAATAAACTAGAGAGAGAGGGAGAGAGAGGGAGGGGGGAGAGAGAGATTATTCCATTTATTTATGCATTCATTGGCTAACTCTTACATGAGACCTGACCGAGCATCAAACCCACAACTTTGGTGTATAGGGACGACGCTCTAACCAACTAAGCTATCCAGCCAGAGCCTGGACAAATAATTTTGGGCAAAGGAGCCAAAACATGCAATGAAGAAAAGAAAGACTCTTCAGTAAATGGTGCTGGAAAAATGGAAAAGCCACTTGAAAAAGAGTAATACTAGACTGCTATCACCATACACAAAAATTAACTCAAAATGTATCAAAGATCTAATTATAAGACCTGAAACGATAAAAAACATAGAAGAAAACGTAGATAGTAAAGTTATGGACCTTGGTCTTAAAGAGGGTTTTATGAACTTGCCATCAAAGGCCAGGAAAATAAAGGCAAAAGTAAATGAATGAGACTACATCAAACTAAAAAGCAGAAAAACCATCAACAAAACAAAAAGGGAACCAACCAAATGAGAGAAGATATTTGCAAACAATACCTCTGGTAAGGGGTTAATATCCAAAATATATAAACAACTCAACAATAAAAAACAAAAAATCCAATTAAAAAATGGGAAGAGGAGAAGAGTCACTTCTCTCAAGACATACACTGGCCAACAGACATGTGGAAAGATCCTCACCTTCACTAGCTATTAGGGAAATGCAAATCAAAACTACCATGAGAGCCCAGCCAGTGTTGCTCAGTGCTGGAGCATCAACCAATGAACCAAGAGGTTGCTTGTTCGTATCCCAGTCAGGGCACATGCCCGGGCGATCGGCTCAATCCCCAGTATGGGGTGTTGCAGGAGGCAGCCAATCAATGTTTCTCATCAATGTTTCTATCTCTCCATCCCTCTCCCTTCCTCTCTCTTTCAAATTAATAAAAACACATTTTAAAAAAATACTACCATGAGATACCACCTTACACCTGTTACAATGGCTATCATCAACAAAACAAGTAATAACAAGTGTTGGAGAGATTGTGGAGAACAAGGAATCCCTATATTGATGATGGGGATATACTAGTAAACTGATATAGCCACTATTGAAAACAGTATAGAGCAGAGGTTGCCAACAGGTGGTCCGTGAGGTCCAAAAGGTTGGCGACCGCTGGTATAGAGGTTCCTCAAAAAAGTATGGAGTTACCATATGACTGGGTGTCTACCTGAAAAACTTGAAAACATTCATTCATAAAGATACATGCACCCCTATGTTCATTGCAGCATTATTCACGGTGACCAAGATGTGGAAACAACTAAAATGTCCTTCAATAAATGACTGAATAAAGAAGATGTGGTATGCACATACATGAAATACTGCCATTTGCAACAACATGGATGGACCTTGAGAATATCATGCTAATTTCACTCATATGAAGGATATGAAATTGAAAACAACAAATGAACAAATAAAACCAATAGACAAACAAAAACTCATAGATAACAGGCAACAGTATGGTGGTTACCAGAGGGAAATGGGGTGGAAGGAAGGTAGCAAAGGATAAAGAGGGTCAAATATATGGTGACGAAAAGAGAGTTCACTTTGAGTGGTAAACACACAATGCAAAATACAGATGATATATTATAGAATTCTATACCGGAAACACATATGATTTTATTAACCCATGTCATCACAATAAATTTAATTTTAAAATATTTTCTGTTTTCCAAATTTTAATTTTCACTTTATACCTATATACTAATCCAATTTTCTCTATTTACATCATTTTTTCCAATTATATTACAAGCCATATCTGAAAAATACTATCAATAAATTAACATGATAAAAAAATACTGACATGACTTCAACTTGACAACATTATATACTTAACACATTGTGAACGGATCATGAGAATTCCTGTGTTTTCTGTTCTAAAGTGTGTGGCCAAGCACAAAAATTCTTTAAAAAGATATTAGCTTGTAAGAACATGTAATAAATAACTTCAAAATGCAATGGGTATTTAATTTTAAAGCGTACCTCTAACATTTATGTAAAACGTTTTTTGTACTCGTTCAATAGAACTTATCTGGCCACTGAGTAAAGCTAGCAATAAAACTACTGGTCCACAATGTATTAAGATCCAATCAGCAAATAAATCAATCGTTCATAATATCAGTATTCCCACTGTTTACTGATTTCGAACTAATTACTTTTTATTATCCACTAACTATACTTAAAGATGGAGACAAACAGGAAAACAAGATCAAGACAGTAAACTAAATAATTTAGCTACACTTTTATTGCTAAAAATATATTGAGATTATTTCTATGCCGTATTCTAATTTATATATAACACTAAGATTTTAAATAAAGATTTTTACTTTTCAGAAGCATTGGAATCTGATCTTTGCATTATTTAAGGTAAAGAAAATATAAAGGATTTCTTACTGATAAGATGTTCTTTGTGCTTTTCAGATGCTTCAACACAACTTTATTAAATCCTCTCTGGGCAGCCCGAGAAAGTGCTGACACTTCCCAGTTATTCTTGTTCTCACCTATCAACAGAAAACAAAAATGAATTTTAAATAGCAATCATTCATTGGTTTGATTAATATTAGGGTGAACATACTATATTACCAAATCGAGACATTAAAATCCTAATTTTAATTATGATTAAAAATTACTGCCGAACCGGTTTGGCTCAGTGGATAGAGCGCTGGCCTGTGGACTGAAAGGTCCCAAGTTCGATTCCGGTCAAGGGCATGTACCGTGGTTACGTGCACATCCCCACTGGGGGGCGTGCAGGAGGCAGCTGATCGATGTTTCTCTCTCATCGATGTTTCTAACTCTCTATCCCTCTCCCTTCCTCTCTGTAAAAAATCAATAAAATATATTAAAAAAAAATACTAAGTTTCTAAAACAAAAATATATTAATAGTGGTTGTCTTAGTTTTAAACATCATTGTCTACACAAAGAAATATGATTCCTTGAAGAAGTGTCTAATTCCAGAGATTGGGCAGGAAACACACTAAACTAATAATCAGAGGTAATGGGGCTTCAGGAAAGAAAAGTTTTACACTATACATCCTAACTTTATATAAGTTTATTATTATTAAAAAGTATTTCTCGCCGAAACCGGTTTGGCTCAGTGGATAGAGCGTCAGCCTGCGGACTGAAAGGTCCCAGGTTCGATTCCGGTCAAGGGCATGTACCTGGGTTGCAGGCACATCCCCAGTAGGAGATGTGCAGGAGGCAGCTGATCGATGTTTCTCTCTCATCGATGTTTCTAACTCTCTATCCCTCTCCCTTCCTTTCTGTAAAAAATCAATAAAATATATTTTTAAAAAAAGTATTTCTCTACATAACCACATAACTATCCAATTCAGGCCACAGTCCTTGAGACATTGCCCATATTTAATCCTTAGCCCCATTCAGGTTCTAGCATTGATCCCAAGTTCAGAACCATATTACATTTGTTGTTTGCTTCTTTAGGATCTTTTAAACTGAAACAGCTCTTCAGTCTTTCCTTGCATTTAATGATTTAAACATTTTTAAAATTATATGCCAGTAATTTTGTACACTGTCCCTCTATTTGAGTTTTCTAATGTATTCTCAGGACTAGATTCAGATTATAGAAACCAGCCGTAACATCCTACTAATTCCTTTAATTAGCTATTGAGTTAAATAAAATCTTTGATATGTGTTCATTTATATCACCACAGTCATAATTGCATAGCTATAAAGTTATCTTTCACTGGTTCTGGAGAAGCCTAGATTTGCTGACAGAGCCGGGTAAACTGCATTGCTGAAGGATACACACCTCACAGGTTTAACCCCAGCCTATCTTCTTGGCTCCTAGAAATGAATCCCAAATGACAATAGAACCTTGCCCAGCTTTCTGCTAACCTAGTTCCTGCCTTTACATGATTTCATGCTTTTGGTTTGCTTATGCCCAATCAGCTGGTTCCCACGGATGGGAGTAATGTCTGAGAATTTGGGTTTATGGTCTACTGACCATTTGGTAAACTTCTGTGGACAGATTTTAGAGATTTCTTCTCTATTGGGCCAGAGATGAAAAAGAGCATTTGTTTTTCAGTGTCTTTTTATTATTATTTTGTAGCTCAAATTAGTTAATTTTGTACACTGGGAAAAACAGCTCTTTAATATTTGAACTGCTCAGTGTTTTGTTGGTGTCTTGTGTCTCTTGAGCTATGATCCAAATTGCAGAATTAAAGCTATAAGCTCTCCATTTGCCTGTGTGTCTATTAGCCTGATTTGAGAAAGGCTTTTACTTCGTTCCTTATGTGTATAATGTTCTCCTATATTTGGAGGGTATTAATACATTAGATTATAAAGTCTCTTAAATTTAAAATCTGTTCTGACTTATTTTTACAAATTAATAAATTTACATAAAGTGAATCTTCCTACATTTTTCTGAAAATAAGGACACTGTGCTTATAATGTTGTAAATGAGCCAGAGTTTTTTAAAAATCTTACAGAAACTAGCTCAGAAGCATTTTAGGAATCCATGTTCACATAATTCAGGTACATCTTTGGAACATGAGGCAAGTTTAAAAATCTGGGTTTAAAAAAAGAAATATATTTTTTCTACCAGAGTTCAGCATAATACAGTATACATTTTATTCTACTTGAGTCTTTTTTTGCTATACTAATTCAGGCTTACTAGGCCAGGAAGTTAACATACTTCTCATAAGCTTCTATTGTGGTATAAAACGTATAACATAAGATGTATTCTTATAACTATTTTAAGTATACAATTAAATGACATTGACAACAGTCACAATGTTGTGCTCACCACTATCCATCTCCAGAATTTCTCATCATCACAAACAGTCCTACATAAGTTTTAAGTTTATGAAAAGTGTTATAAGTTTATGTTCAAATAAACTGAATCTTTATTTGGGCAAATTTTTTATTTCCCCAGTAATTATGTTTTACAGCATTTCAGCTAAAAGACAATTTCTAAGATTTGCAGGTAACTTGAAAACTGGACTGAATGAGTTAATTAATGGATAATCTATACCAGTGATGGCGAACCTATGACATGCATGTCAGAGGTGATACGTGAACTCATTTTTTTGGTTGATTTTTCTTTGTTAAATGGCATTTAAATATATAAAATAAATATCAAAAATATAAGTCTTTGTTTTACTATGGTTGCAAATATCAAAAAAATTTCTATATGTGACACGGCACCAGAGTTAAGTTAGGGTTTTTCAAAATGCTGACACGCTGAGCTCAAAAGGTTTGCCATCACTGATCTATACTAATACAAGAGTAATATGCTAATTAGACCGGATAAACCGGACGTCTTCCAGATGTCCTTCCAGACAAAGCCTCGGAAGGGGGGGGGGGTGCTGAGGCAGAGGTGGTTAGGGGCGATCAGGTCAACAGGGGAGAGCAGTTAGGGGCGATCAGGCCAGCAGGGGAGAGCAGTTAGGGGCAATCAGGTCGGCAGGGGAGAGCAGTTAGGAGCAATCAGGTCCGCAGGGGAGAGCAGTTAGGGGCGATCAGCCCAGCAGGGGAGAGCAGTTAGGGGCAATCAGGTCGGCAGGGGAGAGCAGTTAGGAGCAATCAGGCTGGCAGGCAGAGGCAGTTAGGGGCGATCAGGCAGGCAGGCAGAGAGGTTAGGGGCGATCAGGCAGGCAGGCAGAGAGGTTAGGGGCAATCAGGCAGGCAGGCAGAGGCAGTTAGGGGCGATCAGGCAGGCAGGCAGAGAGGTTAGGGACGATCAGGCAGGCAGGGAGAGAGGTTGGGGCAATTAGGCAGGCAGGCAGAGAAGTTAGGGGCGATCAGGTTAGGGGTGATCAGGCAGGCAGGCAGGTGAGCAGTTAGGAGCCAGCGGTCCTGGATTGCGAGAGGGATATCCGACTGCCGGTTGAGGCCCGGATTGGAGAGGGTGCAGGCTAGGCTGAGGGGACCCCACCCCATGCACAAATTTTGTGCACCAAGCCTCTAGTCTATAATAAAAGCATAATATGCTAATTAGACCAGACAGCCGAACAACCTTCCCGACGTCCTTCTGAACGACCTTCCAGACGAAGCTGCAGCTGCAAGGACCGAGGCAAGATGCTGCAGCTTCGAGGGCTGAGGCAAGCCATGTAGGCTGTGAGGGCCAAGCCCCTTGCATGAATTTCGTGCATCAGGCCTCTAGTTTTTTATAAGGCAGTGAACCAAAAGCTATAAGGAGTTCAAGGTATTTATGATAAGTTCTTGCCCTTGAAGATGTTATAAAGCTTAGCAGAATATAAGTAAATAAACTGAACAATAAGTCTAATGCCTCAGTTATATTTCCCATGTCCCAATTATACTGAAATGAATTGGAAAGATTACAAAAATACCAATCAAACAGATTTTGAATACGTTGGGTTCATATTTCAGAAACTGCAAAACTACAAATAGTAGTCCTATTATAATTATTACATTGCCCTCTTATTTGTTACACATAATTCTTTTAAACCTTACCTGATAAGGCTGAAGTTTTCAAATACCCATCAAGACTAGGGAGAATGTCCTTATAATAGGGCTGGATTACTTGTTTACTGATGTGAGCCGACCATTCTTCTAGGGCACGCAAGCCTGCTTCTGCCAGTGGGGGATAGCTCAGGCCCAGTTTAAAAGCCATCTATATGTTAATACAAACATGGTAAACTGAGACGCAGTAATTTAAGATTTAAAGAAAAAAACACCACCAATTAATTATGGTTTCTAATAAATAAGCCTTTCTACAGCCAGAATGCGAGACCCTGCTAGAGGTAAGTGGGTGCATCCCAGGTTATTAGAAAACCCAGCACCACTAGTCTATATGGTTGGTGACATGCTGCAGACTTTCAACACATCCATCTATAAGGGAAGCTCAGAGAGGACAAGACAAGTGTCCCAAGTCCCAAAACTACTAAGTAGCAGAAGTAGAACTTAAACTAGGGTGTCTGATTAGCAAGCATCTACTGTGACTGCTATGAAAAGACCTTCATATTTCAGAAATTGCATATTTCAGATATTTCCATGTTTTCTAGGAATTCATATATATATAAAATTGATTTTCTCAAGACAATGCATTTACCTGTAATGCGGGAACGTAGGCTCTAACATCAAGTTCAATGATGTCATGTGGCAGGGATAGAATAAAGGTCAAACAGGAGGCCAAAAGTTCATCTTTGTATTGCTTCATTTTAACTGATACCTAAAAAAGAAAGAAGAGAAAAACCTCAGAGGGAAGGCAGAGGAGGGTGGGTGGGAAGAGATTAACCAATGAACTTGTAATCATATATGCATAACCCATGGACACAGAGAATGGAGCTATGCATATATGGGTCTGGGGAGGTGGGGGGGGGGGGTGGAGAAGGGGCTGGAGGGAGTTAATGGGGGGAAAAGGAGAAAGCTATGTAATACTTTCAACAATAAAGATTTTTTTAAAAAATCTGAATAGCGCCTATGCTTTGAAATCAACTAAAAAATAGTTACCTATTCTCAAATATGAAAAATGATAATGCAGCCTTTATTTGACATGGCCATGTTCATTTTCAAATAAAGACTGACCTCTAGGAAAAGTTTATTTGAAGTAATTAAATCCCATTATATGGAAAAGCTAAAGAATCTATTAATTTTGAGTTTCCATCACACAAATTATTTTAAGAAAACTCAAGGGACTTTTGAAGCATAATGGTTTGCCCTGTTAGTGTTTCTTAATCCTTTAATCTGGATCTGGATAAAACAAACCAATTTTTAAGTAATTAGATTATTTATGAACACATTTTTTTAACATACATTCATTTTTTAAAAGCCCATTTTTTAAAAACCCAGTGGATAAATCATTTTAAAATTACCTCTTTACCAAATTTTGCAAATAAAGCGAAGCAAGAATACTTTTCTGGGTTCTCAGGTGACTGTTTCTGACTCTTAGGACCAACTCCCTGATGAATAAAATAGTAAATTAGTACAGTGACAAATAACCAGATATTTCTGTGTCCTAAGCCCAGTAATCCCCCTCCTTTCTTCTGAGAGGTGAACTCATATTCATTTGCCAAGGTTTCATGCAGATGAGCAGGCAGAGGCCAGTGAGAAACGGCATGCGTGGGAGGTGGATGGCTGGTCAAAGAGCCACAGGCTTAGCTAAGTCCTCTCCCCTTTCCTCATCTTCCAATACACACACTTATGAGCAATGAGACCTGCTCATCCTATAATTAACCAGTCAGAATACTCATGAATGACGTAAGCCTTAGGTGCACTAATCCAATTATGCTCAAACTTCACTAACCACTTGAGTGGCCACCTGAGTGGCCTGTTAGCACAAACTGCTGAGCGCTGCCCGGAGAGCTTCCCATAAACGTGGAGAGGGCATGAGATGTCCCAAGTAACACTGGGCTGCTGGCGTAGGCCCACACTTTAAGAACCTCTGTTATGGCCCAGCTGGTGTGGCTTGGAGGTTGAGCATCCACCTATGAATCTGGAGCTCGCAGTTTGATTCCAGATCAGGGCACATGCCTGGACTTTGGGCTCGATTCCCAGCCCAGGAAGTGTGCAGGAGGCAGCTGATCAATGATTCTCTCTCATCACTGATGTTTCTCTCTCTCTTTCCCTCTCCCTTCCTCTCTGAAATCTATAAAAATATACTAAAAAAAAGAACCTCTGTTATGCCCTAGCCCGTGTGGCTCAATTGGTTAAGTGCCTTCCCAAAAGGTCACTAATTGATTCCCGGTCAGGGTACATGCCCAGGTTTCGGGTTCAATCCCCAGTCGAGGTGTGTGCGGGAAACAACCAATTGATGTTTCTCTCTCACATCGACGTGTTTTATTTTTCTCTCTCTCTCTTCATTTCTCTCTTTAAAAAACAAACAAAACAAAACAAAAACTCCACAAAATATTAAAATAAAATTTAAAAATCTTCATAAAAAGAACCTCTGTTAATCTAACACAATTAGCCAGGTGCTTGTAAATCAGAACAGAAAATGCTATTAGTTAACTTTTTTAAGTGTCATCCAATTGCCACTCACATCATCAGTTTCTAAAAATACAGATAATAAAATTAGACTTTAAAGTGCAATATGCTACAATCTCATATTTTTATAATATTTATACAGACACATGCAATCTAAAAAAAAAAAAAATACAGGCATATTCAATGTCCTGCAAAAACACTTACCTCAAAATATTTTATTTTCTTGGCATTACTCACAGCAATAGAAAGCAATTTGTAGAAACCACTAATGAGTGGCAACCGTATACACTGACATATTAATTCATATGCAAATGAGTATAACCAGGGCTCAAAAAATTCTACATGTTTCTCAGGAAGAATCTCTCTGTAAAAACAAATTAAAAGCTTAATGTAGAAATTTTTATCACACTATTTTTATTCCGCTTTGAAATTATACGGCACATAATTAAAAGGTCTACGATTCCATTATATAATATTTTTAGGTATATCTATAATCCTTTTTGTTTCCTACTTGAGGATCTTTTAAATATAAAGATAATAGTACATTTAAAATATTTTAACAATTCATAGAAGCAATTTAGATTTTTAAGTCTTTTGCTATTTTATTTCTTATAGCTATATAATAATTTTTCCTATATTATAGCCAATGACTGACAATTTTCTCTCTTAAATAATCAGAATTTTTAAAAAAAAATACCTGCAAAATTCCACCAGGTTAATGAAAGCTGAAAAATCTTTAGGTTTAGCAGGATACAAATTAGCAGCTGGATCTGAAGTCGGGATCACCCAAACACCAGTGGGTTCATTTTCATCCTTAAAAATTGTACCAAAACAAACATTATACCAGTCAATCACACATTCATTCAACATATAACTGACCAACTGACTTCACAGCCAAGGTCTGATGTTATAAGGAAGGAATGCAAAAGTGAGAAAAGTACAGATGAGTCCTCAAAGCTTGCAATTTGAGAAAAATGATAGAACTCACAGAAAATACTAAATCTTTTCTTTTAAAAGGATATATGGGAAATGGTAAAATAAAGTGATAAAAAATGATATGGATACAAAAATACAAAGGGAGGAGTATCATTTGTTAAAGGAGCTAGCAATGATGTCATGACAGAGGTAGAATTTCCAAACTTAAAGTTTATAGAAAGCATCAATAATAATGGACTTGGAAGTTTCAAACTAAGAAACAGGAATAATTAACAGTATTAAGTAATAGTAACTGACTATTAAGTTACACACTGAGTTTGTGTTATAAAATTCAGGCTAAAATTATTTCATACATACACAAAGCACAAAAAGCAGTAAAACACACACTGGTGTTCCCATCAACCAGCATAAAAATTTCAACATTACAAGCACTATTAAGTCAATGTGACAAACGGCCTTTTCTGTTTTATTATCCTCTGCATATCCTCCCCATTATCTCTTACCTAACTTTGCAGCATCACACATATGCATTAACTCTAACAAGCATAATCTAGTTTTTAAAAAAAAATCACTGGGCCCACCATAGTGTTTTGTTGCTAAAACTCCTCAAGTAAGAGCAGAGCAACTCCCAGCTAGCACTCTAAAGCCATGAAAACTGGGTACAGACAACAGTCCTTTCCTGACTATGGTCTATATTCTACTATCTTAAGAACACATTTAATACTGTGCACCTGAATCGGGAGTTTCCTTAGCTATAAAGAAGAGGAATACCAGGTTTCCTTATCCTACTGCAAAGTCACCTCTGCACAAAATAGGACTTGACGTTTTACTATTGCTAAGGAACAAATAATAAAAGAAGCGAAGTACACAACTTTTCACACAAAAATTCTTTTAACATATTAAACACATAAATTACTTACTTTTGAAAAATCTAGTGATAACATTTGCTACACATTAGGCCAGTGGTCGGCAAACTCATTAGTCAACAGAGCCAAATATCAACAGTACAACGATTGAAATTTCTCTTGAGAGCCAAATTTTTTAAACTTAAACTATATAGGTAGGTACATTATTATTAACTTAATTAGGGTACTCCTAAGCTGGCCTTTTGCTAAAAACGGTACGTTCGCTGAGGTCGACCCCTTCCAACTCTCCCATCCACACTCGTCTTGTATACTTGTTTCGTCTATCAGATAGAAAACTGTGGCTCGCGAGCCACATGTGGCTCTGTGGCCCCTTGAGTGTGGCTCTTCCACAAAATACCAACTTCTGCGCGTGGGCCACGAAGTTTCAATCGCACTGTACGTGCGCACCCGCACGTGGTATTTTGTGGAAGAGCCACACTCAAGGGACAAAGAGCCGCATGTGGCTCTCGAGCCGCAGTTTGCCGACACTGCATTAGGCTATTACAAAAGTATCAATAATATATATTAATGTGGAAGAAACCAATTTTCTACACACTCTACAAATGTGCTAGACCTACAAAGAGAGTTGGTATAAAAACGATGCGAAATTATTAGTGACAAAAATTCTAACCTCTTGTTCTCCAACATTCTGTTTTTTTAGTGTAAGATCCAATTTGTCAACAATCTTCAAAACAGATTTTACAAATTCATCATATAGCAAGCGATTCAGTCTTTGAAGGGAGGAATTCACAAAGAAAAATGCTTCATCTGCTAAAACAGAATCCTTTAAAAAAATCATAAACAAAATTTTGTCCATAAAAGTATCAAAATTAGTACTAAATATGCATTAAAATATATACAGATGTACATGCATATTTAGGTATTATAAAAATGCTGTATAAACTGTAACAGACTTATCTGGAAGTTTACAAGCTCAAATTGTAGACACCTTCCTAAATTATTAGGACAATATCATTTTGGTCAGATAATATTATTATCTAGTCATGTAGCAAATACTAGGTACATAGTAATAAATAAGAAGATTCAGGCCAATCCTTATCAAAGCATTTCCCCCAATTAATTTGTGTGTTTGTGTGTATACACTTGCATACTATACACACATACCATATGCACATACACACATACATGTATCTAGATCAGGGGTCCTCAAACTACGGCCCGAGGGCCACATGCAAATACAAATATTGTATTTGTTCCCGTTTTGTTTTTTTACTTCAAAATAAGATATGTGCAGTGTGCATAGGAATTTGTTCATAGTTTTTTTTTAAACTATAGTCCGGCCCTCCAATGGTCTGAGGGACAGTGAACTGGCCCCCTGTTTAAAAGGTTTGAGGACCCCTGATCTAGATAAATATATATCTATCCTCAGAATGGATTTAAAAGCATCATCTATCATTTCTCTAAAAGTGAAACTATTTTACCATTTCAAAAATATAGGCCAATTACTGAGTAAAGACTCAGTCAAATATTCTATGGAACTTAACCTCAAAATATAGGGCTATTTAACCTCATATAAGAAAAAAATGTTTTAGGTAAAATTACTAACACTGCTATTTTACCTCAATAAGAAAACAACTAAAAACTCCTGAGATTTGTCACAGAATAGAAATCATCCACTGCCAAAAATTGTTTTTTCTAGTCTGTTAATGCTTTGTCAGTCTGTTAAAATGGTGGCCAGAACCTGGCTTTAAAACATCTGCTTAGAAACATATTAGGCAGGAGGCATTACTCTAATCATAGATGATATAAATAATAGCTGTGCACCAATCTCCTTCATACCTATTAAGTCAATTGGATTTATCTTCATCTTTAACAAATAAGAATAGCTCTATTATATTTTTGGTTGGATCTATTAGAAAGAAAAACAGCACCAACTACATTACACTAATACTTAAAGCTAAAACATGCACTCAGTAATTAATTTTAAATGAGTTCTCTATAATTTAGCTCCTTATTTTTTTTAGAGGAGGAAAGCCCAGTTTTATTCTCTAACGGCTTCAGCTTCCAGGCAATCCTGCTGTGGTGGTGGTGGCAATGGCAGTGGTGGCTAACCAGGCACCCAAAACTCCAAAGGAGAGCCCTATCTCACCAGAGAAACTATGCGGGAATAGTCACATTGGGTTTTTTCCTCTCTCGATCCTCTTACTACTCGACCCTGGAAGCAAAGGTAGCTAGCCCATTTCTTCCTTTGGCCTTTAATTTGCAGAAAGATTAAAAGCTTCTGATCACTTTTTTTTTTTCTGAAATATTCTTCCACTGCACTGACCAATAATTTTGTTCCTTTTAATTTACTTTTTTCTAGTTTCATTTTATCCTAACTTACACTGTTTTGATTTCTTATTACTTGTAGTACTTTCTAAATAAATGACTAAAAGTCAGAAAAATATAATTCTGAAATAAATAATTCTTAAGTGTATAAACTATGCACATAATACAGAGGAACAAGGGTATTTTATGACTTTAAAGTTGTCATTTTTACCATTATCTGGTCACAGCTCAGAAGATTTCTAAAAAGATCCAAATAGTCTTTGTATGTGGGTACTTTCCATTTGCCAGTTCTAACTTCCCCTGATGCACGATGGTCTTCCAATTCAGACTCAGCACCCTGGACAGGAAGAGATCACACCAATATTTACTAATGAAGTCACAAAGTTAAGCATTGCTGCCAGAACTTCCTGATTTTCAGAATTTTCTAAGCTAAATCAGCTACCAGTAGGAGACTATAGTATGATTGAAGAAGATAATACATTATGAAAGCATAATAAAAAGGCAAGCTGAAAGCAGGATTCTTCTCACTGGGACTAAAAGAGTGATGTGCTAATATTTCAAAAACAATATCCATGGGATGTGTTATAAGGCTTTTACCTCACCTTCTTATACAGGCCTATCTCTCATCTCATCCTGTAACTTCAAGTTAAGTAAGATGTGTTCCATAATACACCTAAGTATTTTGTCCTAAAATTTCAAGAGAAAAAAATATTCCCTATTTGTAAAAAGTTGTATATAACAGTAAATATGTTTAAGGATATTTCATAACTTAGGAGTTTATTCGCCTGAAAAAAATATAGAGCTATTAATCCTAACTTTCCAAATTGTACAGCATGGCTAATAACTAAAAAGGCCACTTTTATATATTACAGACTACGAAGTCCAGAAACATTTCTAACTTTCAGAGACAAAGTTCTAATTTTCAAAACATTAGATTCAGAATTTACCTTTTGAAGGATCACTGCTTTAGAACATATTCTGATTAAACTCTGATGCACTGAAAAAAAGAAAACAAAAACAAAAATGAAGTAAACAATGAAAACTACAACCAAACAACAAAAATGATAGTCATCCTTTTTATTAACATAACTTTACTTCTCAATTTTTTTTTCTAAGTTTGTTAAAATCTTTAATTTAACAAACTTAGAGTTTGTTAAATCTGTACTATTCAGATTCAGAAGCACAAGGAAGAGAAAAAAAAAGATTCAAAAAAAGCATAGAAAAAAGAGATTTTGGTCCACCAAAATATATGGAGTTCTCCAAGAGACATCAAAAGATACAAAAGAATTTGGCAACCTGATGTTCTTCATCTATATCATAAAACATGTTAAGTGTTCATTATTCATTATGAAAACAAAAGTGAATTCCAAACTTACCCACAGTATTAATGCAATTCCAGAGAACTGGTCCTTTTTCTGCTAAGGCTAGGAAAACTTTCACTATGGCTTTACAACATACCAACTGCATTTTTGGACTATACTGTGGGAAACTGTCTATCTGTATCACCATGAGATGTTCCAGAACTGAAGTATACACCTCAGGGACCTATTAGAAATGGAGAGCAAACTAAAAGTTAGGGAAGGAAATGAATAAATATGGGAATAACACAAATATTCAAATTAATTACAACCCATTAGACACTATTAGATCAATAAAAAACCTGTTTTGTTATCTATATCTACTAATAAATTTAACATTTATTATTGTGATTACATTTTTAAAAATCAGAGAAAAACTGTCTGAATGATACTTAAAATGAAATTCTATCCCAAGCAGCGATCTTAATTAACCTTTAGAAAGGCAGAAAGAGTAACAAATAACTTTTCCTGCTGTGGGTAACAAAAAGTCAGGTTTCATGACTATAATTCCACTGACACAAAATACTAATTAAAAATGTCACCCTGATCATAATGGGGCCTGTACTGAGTGCATACTGTTCATACAATTCCATTAAGTTATTGAAGAACTGAGATTAAATAAGTTATGCTCAGTTTAAGTAATTATTCCACTTACTGTATCCAGGTAAAGCAAGACACTTGCAATAGACTGGAGGAAGCTTGGCATCTGGTAAATGTGGTCATCAATAGTGTCCATCTGGGTGAGGAACAGCTGCTTGCAGCGTTGAATGAGCTCTACATACATGAAGTCAACATCTTTTGCATTTATGACCTTGCAAGGCTTTAGGAAAGGTAAATAGAAACCTTTATCAAACTTATCAATATCAAAATAATGCTATTTAAGGTGTCTTATTACACCATGATTATAAACTAAATATTAAAAAGGTTTTTAATGGAGAATAGAGATATAAAATACAGTATATCTTACAAAAATGTTTTAAATAATCTGTAAATACACTCTAAATAAGTTTTCATACACAAAGCATCTAGATTTTCAACTATATTCTAGACCAGTGATGGCGAACCTTTTGAGCCCGGCGTGTCAGCATTTTGAAAAACCCTAACTTAACTCTGGTGCCGTGTCACATATAGAAATGTTTTGATATTTGCAACCATAGTAAAACAAAGACTTATATTTTTGATATTTATTTTATATATTTAAATGCCATTTAACAAAGAAAAATCAATCAAAAAAATGAGTTCGCGTGTCACCTCTGACGCGCGTGTCATAGGTTCGCCATCACTGTTCAAGACACTATTTCGATAGTAGGTATCAAAGACAAAAAGACGCAGTCCCAGTCCCCATGAGGCTAGTCACCCAGAAGAGACTGACAACTACATTCAAACTTGGAACACACAACTACTCCACACCGAACACTGTAAGCCATCTTTGTAACTCACAGATCTGATAACGCTACTACCCAGCTTCAGATTTAGCCTTCAGATCTAGCCCGGCCTCCTTAAGGATCTGACTAGTTTCTCCTTTAGAGCCCTCTCTCCTGCCTTCCTTGTCTATCATGCTCTAGTTACACTGTGAACACATCTAACTACATTGAACAAGTTGAAGTTGGTTAGACCACAGTGTATGAAGTTCAGTTCAAAATTCCATGCTCTCATTTACTGCTGAGGCGTCTTATATAATGTTTCTTCTGCCCTAAGTATTTTAAAGGAGCTAACAGAGACAAATGGAAGCAAATGAGGAAGTATCAGGATGAAATGAATAGTGACAGTGGAAGGCTGAAAAAGGCCCTCTCGTTCTCTGAAACAAGGGAGTAGACACTGAAGATTAATCTGTAGAAAGAGAGGTAGCAAGTGATTTTCTCCATAAAAGAGAAGTCAGAGATCCACTAAGAGGGAAATAACTATGGCTATTCTCATTATTCTTATATATAGCTCCTTCTGTCATTAGAATTTCTATTTTTAAAATGTTGAGTACCATCAACTATAATTTTACTTCATAAATAAGAGGCAGCATAGCACAGTGGAAAAACACATGCTGTTTCTAGTCTTCACACCTAAATTTATGTCTTGGTTTTGTCAATTATCAACTGTATGTCCTTTAGTAAGTTACTCAATTCCTCTAGAGCTGTTTCTCATCTGTAAAGTGAAATAATACTCCTAAAAGCTTGGAGGGGAGTTATGAGGATTTGAGATAACACACACAGAATCTTCGTACATAGTAGGCACTGAAAAAACAAGTTACTAGTGCCCGGCCTGCATGGCTCCGTGGTTGAGCACTGACCTATGGACCAGAAAGTCATGGTTTGATTCCCGGTGAGGGCACATGCCCAGGTTGTGGGCTCAATCCCTAGTGTCAGGTGTGCAGGAGGTGTGATTCTCTCAATTCATTGATGTTTCTATTTCTCTCTCTCCCTTTCTCTCTAAAATCAATTTAAAAATTTTTTTTAAATTAACAGTAAAGCAAATAACAACAAAATTATCTCAAGTATGACATACTTTAAAATGCAATAAATTATATCTCTTTAAATACTCCCAATAAAACTAAAATTAAGAGAGAATTAATGATCCATACTCCTGCAAAAAGTCCATATCCACGAATCGCAATGGATAAATCCTTGCTGTTTGAATCCATGTTCCTGATGATTCCATAGAATTGTTCCATGAAGTACTGCAGCTTACTTTTATGCATTTCTGCATCTTTTGCCACCAGAAAAGAAACCTGCAATTGCATAATATTTACTTTTTAAAAACATAAAATGGCAAAACAAAGTAATCTATACAAATGAGAAAGGCTAGGATTGGTTAAGTAGAAATCATTAGTGTGTTTCATAGTTACATACAATCACTTTTACTCATAAAGAATCACTGATTCAATCTGCTTAGTCTCCAACAAGTTCAGAAAAGACACTCCCTTAAACAAGGCTTTATTATATGTGATGTATTTTTCCTAGAGAATGGAACTGAAAGAGACCAAAGAAATGCTGGAAGACCTATGTACAAAAGAAAAAAAGGTTTTGAATTAAGGCTTTCTGATGAAGCAGAAATCATGTTTAGAGCTCATCTGTGGCACACAGGACAATCGACACAGAGTTGTGCACTCCCCATGGCCAGCAAGTTCAGAAATCAGCAACCGACTGGGAGCCTCATTAGCAACTCAAAATGAAGTTCAGAACTAATCATCAGAAAGACAAGGCATCTCATTTTTCCAGAAAATAAGCCCTAGCCAGTTTGGCTGAGTGGATAGAGCGTCGGTCTGTGACCCAAAGGGTCCCGGGTTCAATTCCAGTCAAGGGCACATACCTCAGTTGCAGGCTCCTCCTCAGCCTGGGGCCCTGGTTAGGGCTTGTACAGGAGGCAACCAATCAATGTGTTTCTCTCACATAAATATTTCTCTCTGTCTTTCCCTCTCTCTTCCACTCTCTCTAAAAACCAATGGAAAAATATCTTCATGCCCGCTGGCGTGGCTCATTGTTTGAGCACTGACCTATGAACCAGGAGGTCATGGATTCAATTCCCAGTCAGGGCACATGCCCAGGTTATGGGCTCGATCCCCAGTGTGGGGTGTACAGGAGGCAGCTGATTACTAGTAATGATTCTCATCACTGATGTTTCTACCTCTCTCTCCCTCTCCCTTCCTCTCTTGAAATCAATAAAAAAATATGTATTTTTTGCCTTAGCCGGTTTGGTTCAGTGGATAGAGCATCAGCCTGTGGACTAGAGTCCCAGGTTCGATTCCGGTCAAAGGCACGTACCTTGGTTGCAAGCTCCTACCCAGCCTAGCCCTGGTCAGGGCTTGCGCAGGAGGCAACCAATCGACGTGTTTCCCTCACAACAATGTTTCTGTCTTTCCCTCTCTTCCACTTTCCCTAAAACTCAATGGAAAAATATCCTCAAGTGATGATTAACTATTTATTTATTTATTTATTTATTTATTTATTTATTTATTTATTTTTAAAGCCACAAGCTAAGGCTTAAATAAGTTAGGTGAGGCAAAAGAAAAACGTACTTTGAGAAGCAAGTACATCACTATCTACCAAACTGACAACTGCCTAAATGCAAGACCATAAGTGTTCAAAAAAGCATTCTAATTTCAGCACAAAGACATCCAAGACAAGAATGAAAAGACTCTAGACAACTATCAAAGGCAGAAAAAGGATATCCACCTTTCATTTCCATGACCCAACCTCACACAAAGTCCCACAGGTCTTAGCATATGTCCTTTACAGGCACTTTACTCCCTATTTATTTTAGAAGAAAGGTATAGCACACATACTGCTTCTTAATTTCTTTTTCCATAAACATATCATGAATATGTTCCTCAAAAAGTAAACAAATACCACCTTTTGTTTTTCAAATATATTTTTATTGATTTCAGAGAGGAAGGGAGAGGGAGAGAGAGATAGAAACATCAATGATGAGAGAGATTCACCAATCGGATGCCTCCTGCACACCCCCTAGTGGGGATCAAGCCCACAACCCTTGACCGGAATCCGCAGGCTGACACTCTACCCGCTGAGCCAAACCAGCTAGGGCCAATACCATCTTAATAACTGAATAAAGTATCACATGATCTCACTCATATGTGGAATCTAATGAACAAAATAAACTGATGAACAAAACAGATCGAGACATAGAAGCATAAAACAGAATGCGGAATCTCAGCAGGAAGGCGGGAGTGGGTGGGAAGAGATCAACCAAAGAACTTGTATGCATATATGCATAACCCATGGACACAGACAAGGGGGCGGTAAAGGCCTGGGGCAGAAGGCGGGCTAGAAGAGGTCAATGGAGGGAAAAAGGGACACATGTAATACTTCCAACAATGAAGATTTAATTTAAAAAAATAAAAGATAAAAGTATGATGTGCCAATAAAAACCCCTTTTTCATTTTATGAATATACTATGTTTATGAATTTTAAATTTTTCTAATTTTTTTGTACTTTCAACAAACATACTTCTTATGCATTTTTATCCAAAAGTTTTATTTATAGTAGCAAAAACTTTGAAATAATTATCAAATAGTAGAGAATAGGTAAAAATATTTTGGCTCATATATATAATCCTATATAATAAAGAGCTAATATGCAAATGGTCGTCACACCCTCACATTGTCACACCATCACGCAGTAACTGCTCAGACACTCAACACTGGGGAGAGAGGAATGGGGACCAGCCAGACACAAATGAGCTCGCAAGAGAGGAATGGGGACCAGCCAGGCACTAATGACCTCTCGAGAGAAGAATGGGGACCAGCCAGGCTACGGCCCAGGAGAGGGACAAGCCGCCCACCCCGCAGTCTCGGGCACCAGCAGCTGCGCCTGCACCTACGGCCCGGGAGAGGGACAAGCTGCACGCCCCACGGTCCCAGGCACCGGCATCTGGGGCTGTGGCCCGGGAGAGGGACAAGCCACCCTCCTCGCAGTCCCGGCTGCCAGCAGCTGCACCTGCACCCCGGGAGAGGGACAAGCTGCACGCCCTGCGGTCCGGGGTGCCGGTGGCTGGGATTGCGGCCCAGGAGAGGGACAAGCCGCCCACCCCGTGGTCCCAGGTGCCAATGGCTGCACCTGTGCCTGTGGTCTGGGAGAGGGACAAACTGCCCACCCCACGGTCCCAGGCGCCAGTGCTTGCTGCTGTGGCTAGCCCGGGTGAAGCCGACCTGGGTCCTCAGTGCCTGCGGCCAGCCAGAGGGAGGGAAGCCCGGGTCCTGGGTGCCTGCGACCAGCCAGAGGGAATCCTGGATCCCGGGTGCGGGGTGAGGCAGAGGCGGTTAGGGGCGATCAGGCAGGCAGGTGAGCGGTTAGGAGCCAGCAGTCCCGGATTGCGAGAGGCAGTCGGACATCCCCCGAGGGGTCCCAGATTGGAGAGGGTGCAGGCCGGGCTGAGGGACCCCTGCTCCCCCTACCCCCATGCACAAATTTTGTGCCCCAGGCCTCTAGTCTATAATAATAAAAGCATAATATGCTAATTAGACCGAACGTCCTTCTGGACGAAGCCTGGGCTGCAGCTGCGGGATGGAGGCAGCCACGAGGGAGGGATCCAGGCAGCTGGCCTGCAGCTGCGAGGGAGGGATCCAGACAGCCGGCCTGCAGCTGTGAGGGACAGATCCAGGCAGCCGGCCCGTGGCTGCGAGGGATGGACCCAGGCAGCCGCTGCGGCTATGAAGGCCTACTCTTGCACCAATTTCATGCATCGGGCCTCCAGTGATACATAACAACTATGTTGCCATTAAAAATTAATCAACCAGAGTGGCTCAGTTGGTTGAGCGTCATCCTTTGCACCAAAGGGTTGCCTGTCCAATACCTGGTCAGGGCACACACTGGGTTACATGTTCAAGCACTTACGGAAGGCAACCAATACATGTTTCTCACATCAATGTTTCCCTCCCCTCCTCTTTCTCTCTCTCTCTCTCTCTCTCTCTCTCTCTCTCTCTCTCCCTCAATCTAAGCACATCCTCGGGTGAGAACTAAAAAACAAAAATTAGTCATGTAGACCTTAAAGTGCTATCAGGAAAACCTATTCAACAAAATGGAAAATCATAAGGCTATAAAAATTACAAATAATATTCCTTTACGTCTCTTCCTCCCTCCTCATTCCTTCCTTGTGGGGATGAAGAGAGCAAAAGGGGGATAAGAGGGAAAGAGGGACAGAGAAAGGGAGGGGAAGGTCTAAAAGTATCACCACAAAAATGGTGATTTTTTTTCCCCTTGGTGGTAAAATTTCAGAAGATTTTAACAGTCTCCTTTGTACTCTTCTATATATTTTTAATTATATGCAACCAACCTGAAAATGTTTTTCATAAAAACTGTGTAAAAAGGTATTGGATAAAAAAAATTCTTCAGGAGTAATGTTTAAAATTTTTAAATGCAGGACATATAGTAGTCAAGACAATATTAGAAAAGAAAAAATTAAGTTGGAGGATATCCACTACTTTATTTCAAGACTTAATATAAAGGCAGAGTAATCAAGACAGTGAGGTAGTGATATAAAAATAGACAAAAAGATGAATGGAACAAAATAGAAAGTACACAAATAAACCCACACATATTTGCTCTACTGGTTTTTAACAAAGGTACCAAGGAAAGTCAATGAGAAAAAAAGAGACCTCAGTAAGTGGTGCTCAAACCAAAAAAGTGAGGGAGGAAAATAACTCCAACCCTTACTTAACACTCTACACAAAAGTAATTCAAAATAGATTACAGACCTAAACGTAAACGCTAAAAACTATAAACTCAAAGCATCTTGAAGAAAAAGAAAAGAAAATCTCTGCAGGCTTGGAATAAACAAATATTTTCTACATAGGATATAGAAAGGAGGAACTAGTTGGAAAATTGGTAAAATGTACTTCATCGAACTTTTAAAACTTCTGCTCATTGAAAGATACTGTTAGGCAAATGATAAGGCGAGCATCACGGCAGTGTATGACTGCCTCTTTGTATCTCTCCTTAAATCTACAACTAGTCAAACACCTATAATCCCACAAACATTCCTCTGCTCAACACATTAGGATACCTAAGAGATCCACACATCAGTACATTAGTACATTAGAAGGTGGGCATATTATAAGACGTACGGGAGGCAGGCTGGGGGGGTAGAACAGAGACAGTGCCTATACCTGCTCTTCCCTGGCCACCATGGGTAAGCCTGTGGCCGCAGTGAACAGAGTAACAGTGGAGGAGACAGCGTATGACCTCTCACAACACAGACTATGATAGAGGAGAGGCAGCAGCAGTGTCAGCACCAAGAATCCGGCTCCCTCCCCCAAGCACAGTGGTGCTCTCACCACCAGAAAGACTGGTAGCAGCAGTAGACACATCTCCAGCCTCCCACACACAGTGCAGCAGTGCCAGCTGCCCAAGGAGCCAGGTAGCAGCATGATTAGCTAATGAACGGGGTCTCCTCATCTGCCACCTCCCCCCAATGATGGTGGTGCCCTGAGACACAGGCAACCTGAATACGGCGAGGGCACCACACCAGTCACCCAGGCAGCGACTCCCACAACCATAGCAATGTCCCCACCTACTGGGACCTGAGAGGCACAAGCAGCTCATGTTAGAGAAAAAAACTTGCACTATTGCACCCTCTACTGAAAAACTAAAGAAAGACCTTTATTATCAACATGTTGAATTGTTAAAATCAAAACAGTACCTAATTAAGTATTCACTATTCTAATGCACCGGAGAAGAAACCATCAAGTACCATGAACAACCAAGATAACAAGGTATCACAGAAAAAATGAAATTCTCTAGAAACCCAACTCAAAGTCATAGTGAACTAAATGATAAGAGAATTCAAAATAGCAATCTTAAAGAGACTCAATGACATACAAGAACACTCAGAAAGGCAGTTTGATGCGCTCAAGAATAAAATAAATGAACAAAAGTCATACTGTACAAAGAGATTTAAACTAGAAAAAAGAACCAAACAAATTCTGGAAGTGAAGAACTAAAATGAAATGAAGAATGTATTACAAAGCACTGGAAATAGAGAAGACCAAATGGAAGGAAGAATTAGTGAGCTTGGAGATAGAAATTGTTCAGATGGAAGAGGATAACTAAGATATCTTTAAAATGAAAGAACTCTACGAGAACTGTCTGATTCCATTAAAAAGAGCAACATAAGGATGCTGGGTATCCCAGAAGGAAAAGAGATGAAGAATGAAACAGAGAGCCTATTCAAATAAATTATCGACGAGACCTTCCCAAGCCTAGGGAAGAAACCGAACACACAAGCATAAGAAGCTAGCAGAACACCTAACTGTCTCAATGCAAAAAAAACTTCTCTCCAAGATACATAGTATTAAAACTGTCAAAGGTTCATAATAGAGAAAGAATTTTCAAGGCAGTGGGTTGAGGGGGAAGTAACCTACAAAGGAAAAACCAACAGATTATCATCAGATTTTTCAGCAGAAACTCTACAGGAGAGAGCAGAACGATATATTCAAAATATCAAAAGATGGTAATAGCAAGACAATCATACTCCATATAACAAAGTTATCCATTAGATATGAAGGAGAAATAAAGGCTTTCAAACGAAAACTGAGGGAACTGACCACCAAAAGACCTGCACTACAAGGAATGTTGAAAGGGGCTCTTCTACCTGAAACAAAGAGACAAAAGTACATAAAACTGAGTAAAGTGAAACACACAGACAGAATAAGAGAAAATGCAACTACATTTCAGAAGAGGGTACTAAACATATAATTATAATATAAAGTTTAAAGGGGGGAAAAGCAGTGAAAACAACTATAGCTACTTCTATTTCTTCACAAACACACAATATAAAAAAAGATAATTTGTGCTAATCCAAATATAAATAGGATGAGGTAACTGGTGGAACCGGTATAGGCAAATGAAGATAACATGCTATCAGAAGAAACAGGACTATTTTTTCAAACTGATATATATACTTTTTTTCACTTTGAAAGAAATATATTTATCTCACCTTTTCCTGAACAAGTACATGGCTTTGGTCATTTGTACAAAGATTCTAAAAACTGGCTTTCAGCCAAATGAACGTTACCATGACAAGCTTGAGCTCTGACTCAATCCCTGTGCAGTCTGCTCCAATGGCCTAGGCTGGACATCTAAGCCTGGAAGATGCCTCTGGCAGCTCCATGCTTTCCTCCCCTCCCCTCCTCAAATTCGTATTTTAAACCATCCTTATGGTAACCACAAAACAGAAATGCAGAGCTCAGACATGAAACACTAAAAAGAACGAAGTGAAGAAAAACATTATAGAAAACCACCAAACTAAAACAACACACAAAAACACAAGGTAAAAGAAACAATGGAGCAATCAGAAAAAAAATATAAAATGGTAATAGTAAGCCCTCACCCTATCTAATAATAGACAAACATGGTAATTGACCATACCTCCACTACGCTTCCCATTGGCTAATCAGCAGGATATGCAAATTAACTGCCAACAAAGATGGCGGCCGGCAGCCACGCAGCTGAAGCGAACATGAGGCTTGCTTGCTCCAGTAATGGAGGAAGCCAAGGTTCCCCACCTGCCGCGGCCCAGCTCTGAGCTCCGGAAACAACAATGTTTCAATTATAGAAGCCAAACAAACCCCAGATACCTGCTTTCAGCTGGCCACAGCCTCAGAGCTTAGAGCGCCAGTGATGGCAACAGAGTCTTAATTATAGAAGCTAAACAAACACAGATACCTGCTTTCAGCCAGCCGCAGCCTCAGAGCTGGAGCCAGGCCTCAGAGCTGGAGCCGGCTCTCAGCTCCAGTGACAGCTATAGAAGGTAAATAAATCCCAGAATTTTTTTAAAAAGAGAAAAAAAAAGGGTCTGGGAGCTTCAGTAGCCGCCAGCCTGAAAACAGCCCTCAGCCCCTCACCCAGACTGGCCAGGCACCCCAGTGTGGACCCCCACCCTGAAGGGGGTGTGACCAGCTGCAAACAGCCATCAGCCCGTCATCCAGGCTGGCCAGGAACCCAAGCGGGACCCCCACCTTGATCCGGATCACCCTTCAGGGCAAACCAGCCGTCCCCCACCCATGCACCAGGCCTCTTTCCTATATAGTAAAAGGGTAATATGCAAACTGACCCTAACAGCAGAAAGACTGGGAATGACTCGTCACTATGACACACACTGACCACCAGGGGGCAGACGCTCAATGCAGGAGCTGCCCTCTGGTGGTCAGTGCGCTCTCACGGGGGGAGCTCTGCTCAGCCACAAGCCAGGCTGATGGCTGCCAGTACAGCAGTGGTGGTGGG
>NW_005871075.1:1748295-1767627 GCF_000147115.1 Myotis lucifugus
AGTCTGGGTGATGGGCTGAGGGCTGTTTTCCGGAAGCGGATGACTGAAGCTCCCAACCGCTCCTTGTTTTCTTTCTTTTTTTTTTTTTAATCCTTGGCCAGCTTTAGCTCTGAGGCCTCGCTGCTGAAAACATCGATACAATTTTGCGGTCCGGCTGGCTTTCAGTCCGGCTGGTTCTGGGGTTTTGTTTAGCTTCTTATTTGCAACATAGTACATAGTTGCTTAGAGTTACAGCTGAGAGGCCGGCAAGTTAGGCGGGGAACGTTGGAGTCCACAGTCACTGGAGCAATCAAGCCTCCCTGCTCGCTTCAGTGCATGGCTGCCAGCCGCCATCTTGGTTGTCAGTTAATTTGCATATACTCACTGATTAGCCAATGAAAAGGGTAGCGGTCGTACGCTAATTACCATGTTTCTCTTTTATTAGTGTAGATATGCATAGCCCATGGACACAGACAATAGTGTGGTGAAGGCCTGGGGTGGGGCAAAGAGGAAAAAGTGGAAGACATGTGTAATACCCTGAACAATTAAATTCTTTTAAAAAGGACTAAAATTAAAAAGACCTACAATACCAGAAGTTTATAAGGATGTGGGGTGACTGAAACTATCATGCATTGCTGGTGAGAATGTAAAATGGTACAACCAGCTTGGAGAAGAGAAGAGTTCAGCAGTTTCTTATAAAGTTTATAAGAAAAACCATGTGACACAGCAATTCCATTTGTAGGTTTTTACTCAAGAGAAATGAAAAAGTATGTCCCCAAAATACTTGGTCACAAATGTTCTTCGCTATTTCATTTAACGCATTGTATGCGGGAAACGTATTTATACGTTTTACGTTGACTGTAAGTAGTAGAGCCACCTGTTAGTGCGCGATAAAAACTACCCGCAAACAATGTGTTAAAACAGCTCCAAACTGGAAACCATGTAATGTCCATAAACAAACCATGATATATCCCTATAATGGAAAACTATCTGTGTCAAAGTTCAAATTGGTCTTCATGTGAATTTAACTACCACTTATAACATTCAAATTTAACTACCACTTATAACATTGCTCCAAACAAAACTTTTATTGTGACCCTCCACTTTTCCTTCAAAGCCAACCTAAGAAATCTAATTCCGTAACAGCCAGGCTGAACAGCAGGTATTTCCAGACACCGTCAGATGCTCTAAACCAGCAGTCGCTAACCAGTGGTCCGCAGACCACTGCTGGTCCGTGAGGTCCGAAAGGTTGGCGACCGCTGCTCTAAACCACAATCCCAAGCACATTCTCTTTAGCCAACTGAGACATGTTTCCAAACTTGCAGGCTCAACCACATTCTATCTAGATGGAAAACACCAGCCCAGCTGGTGTGGCTCAGTGGCTGAACATCAAACCAACCAGGAGGTTGCTGGTTCAATTCCCGGTCAGGGCACATGCCCGATTTGTGGGTTCAATCCCTGGTAGGGGGCATCCAGGAGATAGCTGATCAATGTTTCTCCCTTGTGGATGTTTCTATCTCTCCTTCTCTCTGAAATCAATAGGCAGGAAACACCCAAGAGCAAATGGGCTCTCCCTGTTCTTGAAGTAACACAAACACAAGCACCTTACTTAACAGCTGACCCTCACCTCTAGGGAGATGTGTTTCCTCATCCCCACCTGGATCTCTCTGGCTCAAAGAAGGCCAGACATCCTAGCCATTCTTTCCTTCCCCTCCTCATTACCACTTCTGAAGACTCTTGACTCTGAGGCCCTGATCACATCTGCTATCTTCCTAGCTTTCTTTCAATCCTGCTGCTATCCAGACGACTGATTAATAACCAAGCTTTTTTCCTTTAAATACTACAGAAGCTAATGAATCAACTTGTACTTATTTTTCAAATGTGTTATGCACAAGATTGGAATTTACTTTTTTTGCATGGAAAAAATATTTTTAAATGTTAGTTAAATTTTAGTACCTGTTTCAGAAAAGAGTCCAGAGCTGAATGTGCAGCTTTTTTCAATTCTACGTTTGTGTGGCTGCACCATTTTGACATGACTTCAAATAAAGAAACGTAGTTGTCCAGAAGGCAGGTGCTAAATTGAGATGCGTGCAGGGTAAATAAGTATAAGCCAGCTGCAAATGCAAATATCATTGTATTTAAAATAGGACCACAAAATGCACAACAAGGAACCAAGAAGGCTTCAGTACATGTCAAAATTAAAACTACTCATGAAGACCCGGTATCATTGCACTATAATGCCCTAAGGTCCTGATCAGAGTTCAAATGCCGCTATCCTCCACTTGAATCAACAGGTCCATGATTTCGCCAATTACCCCCAAAGCTCAGAAGTAGGAGCAAACCATCTGTATGCCCTAAATTATGCTCTAATTTTTTTAAATCATGTAATCTAGGTGTGACCATGTCAACCAAAATGTGTACTAAACACAAAGTCCCCCAAAACCTCCCCTCCTTCTCCTGTCCTAACCTACTTTACCTTCTCCTTCTCTGCCCTCCCCTCTTCTCTCCTCTCCTCTCTTTTCCCTTAGACCCGTGGTCGGCAAACCGCGGCTCGCAAGCCACATGCGGCTCTTTGGCCCCTCCACAACGTTCCCTAAAATTAACTTAATAAACTTTACTTAAAGTTTTAAGTAAAGTTTAAGTAAAGTTCGTGCGCACCCGAACGTGGTATTTTGTGGAAGAACCACACTCAAGGGGCCAAAGAGCTGCATGTGGCTCGCGAGCCGCGGTTTGCCGACCTCTGCCTTAGACCAACTGCTTATGGCATGTCAGCCTCAGGCTCAGGGCATGAATCAGCCCTAGAGCTACATTTACTTTCATTTGTAGTTTAAGTAAAAGTTTACTAAAGACATTAATTTAATAACAAATTATTCTACTTCATTAAATATAGAATCTTACCTAAGGGCACTGCATATCTCTTCAGATCAATCTATTTAAAAAAAAAATTACCATCAATGTTTGACAATCACAAGTCTCAACTGTAAAAGAATTCAAATAATATTAATTCACCTGAGGATGAATTGCCTTTAATGCAAAATCAAAAATCTCCCTTGAAGTCTGGGGATCTGGGGAAAGAAAAGAAGCTCTGTTATAAATCATAACATTATCATCTGACAAACCTCACAAATGACTTTACAAGTAACAACTTTATTTCAGACAGCTTGACATCTATATTAACCCCAACAGTCTCTTGTAAATTCAGGAATAACAACTTCTATCATTAAATTCAACTAGAGAGCTGCAAGTTATTATTACTGCTGCACAATTATTATTTCAGTAAAGTAAGAAGAAAACCTGGAATAATAAAGACATAAGTTTATATTTCAACTTACTTACAAACTGTTAGATAATCTCTGAGCCTCAGTGTTCTTATCTGTAAAAGGGGGCACTATATATTTTATTTTAGAGATGTTTGGAGAATTAAAGAGGGTCAAACACATTATTATTTCCCCAATATGCCCAAGCATTTATTCTACACATAGTAAAAGCCAACTAATTATGGGAATTACAATAATGAAAATATGATCTTTGACCTTAGTAAACATATTATCTAAAAGGGGAGATAAAACAGGCAACCAATTATACTCTGAGGCTCTAATCCTGGCCTGATTGACATCTCAGTTATTTGTATAACTGTCTCCCAAGAGGAGTCACTGCAGCTGTGCAGAAATCATGCTTTATTCATCACTGAGTTCTCTGCTCCTGTAACAGTGAATTGCAAACAGCAAAGGTTCAAGAATTGTGTGCTTTGATTGCCAGGATTGATATATTTGAAAACACAGCCCAGATGTGATAGAGGGTGAAGGGGTCAGAGAGAAACACTGGCATGTTTGGAGGATAACGCCATGAAAGACATACAAAAAAAAAGCTACTTTGGCATACAAAACAAGGAAAGATTTCTTCCGGCAGTGAGCATTCAAGACAGGCTTTATAGGCAAGGTAAGCACCTGAGCTGGACCTAAAAGAATAGGTACACCAGTTGGGAAAAAGGTCATTCAATAGAAAGTGACAGTGTACACAGAAGTGTGCAGACACAGGGCACCAGGCACTTTTGGTCTATAATGAGTGAGCTTTGTGAACATAGTGGAGCCCAGGGATTCAAGGGCCTGAGTGCTCAGCAGTGGGAATGAACGCCTTCTCAGCCTCCATGCCTTCTCCCAGGCTTTGCTTCCCCTGTCCACTCTCCTGTGCCCATCTCTCCTTCCCATGGACTGCTTCCTCTACAAGCATACTCAACTGAAGCGGCCCTTGTTGAGCTGCCACTCTGGTTTCTTTGCATTCAGACACCTCCCAGAGTAAGGCAGTACCACACTCCCTCGTCCAGATTCTCCTTATATCCTTGCCTTAGTCTCTCTGCTCTTGCTCTCTAGCTAATCTTGCTCACACTCATAGCTTTACATATTATCTCTACATTGAAGACTTCCTAATTTGTACCTTGAAGTCTAATTTGTCTTGCAAGATCCGGTTTTACACATGCAACTGCACAGTAAACATCTAAGCTTGGATGTTCTATAGGTTCAGGTTTTTGCCTGAAATCTTGTCCTTTCCCATCCCACCCAGCTTAAAAACCAGATTCAGGCAGTCCCTCTTAAAAGGCAGGCAAACTAATTTACATGGTCCTGCTCCCTTTGAGCTCTAGCACTTGGCAGGGGCATTAGGGAAGCCAAGGACATCCGAGGAGGAACTGGACTGTCTGGCATTGGGGCAGGAACTCGGGGGCAGCTTTCTCCCAGACAGAGGTGCTCACAGGGGTCATTGTTCCCATACTGAGACCTCCCCCACCACAGAGTGGACTGGCAGCCATATCTGAGTTTCCATCAGCCTGGCCCACACTGTTTGCTCTGCCCTGGTGATTCCCTGAGACTCCACCCCAGCCAACTTGCAGCCCTGCCCAAGCAGTTTGCAGATGCTTTTCCATATGAATAGCCTGTCCTGACTCAGAGCTCAGACTTTCCTAAAATCTCTTAAACAAGCAGCATCTAGCACAGCCGTGGGCAAACTACAGCGCACGGGCCAGATCCGGCCCGTTTGAAATGAATAAAACTAAAAAAAAAAAAAGACCGTACCCTTTTATGTAATGATGTTTACTTTGAATTTATATTAGTTCACACAAACACTCCATCCATGCTTTTGTTCTGGCCCTCCGGTCCAGTTTAAGAACCCATTGTGGCCCTTGAGTCAAAAAGTTTGCCCACCCCTGATCTAGCATCAGCATGCCCCATACGTATCAATAAGAGGCCCAAGGCCCAGCACTAGCACCAGCCTGCCTTGCTTCACAGCTTGGCCTCACCTGGGCACCTCCAAGCCCAATACAAGTATCAGCCATCTGCAGATCGCTTGGTAGCTCCTGCCAGGTGGTCCCAGGCAGTGGCTGACTTTGCACCTCTCTGGAAGCCCTAGAGCCAGTGCACCCGCTGGACAGCTTCAGACCATAACAGATTACAACTCTACACATCCACAAGCACCACACTCAAAGGGCAGACTCAGTGAACACCAAAGCCCCTCTAAAGCAAGTCTTGCTCCATAGAGGTGCACAGCAGCTCTTCCACTGTAGTCACAGCTGTTCCTCACAGCCAACTGGCCTGGAGGTCAACTCCTCCAGTGAGGCCAACAGCAATCAAAGCTCAACTACAAGACTGTGCACACAGCCCACACAGGGGCGTACCTCGAGTGCCCAGCTCAAGGGTCTGGGGAGGCTGAGCCACTGGGCCTAACAGGACACCTATTAGACAAGGCCAGGAGACATAGCGGCTCTACCTAATACAAAGAAACAAACATAGGGAAGCAGCCAAAATGAGGAGACAAACAAACATGTCACAGATGAAAAAACAGAAGAAATCGCCAGAAAGAGAAATAAATGAAATGGAAGCAAGCAAATTACTGGATACAGAGTTCAAAACAATGTTTCTAAGGTTGCTCAATAATCTTTTTTTTTCCACTTTTTTTAAATTTTATTTTATTATTGCTCAAGAATCTTAATGAGAGCTTCTAGGGACTCAAAAAGATCCTCAAGGGACTTAGGAGACATTCAAGGATCTCAGTGAGAAATTCAAAGACATGAAAAAGGACCAGTCAAAAATTAAGACTACACTAACTGAAATAAAGAATAATTTACAGGAATTCAACAATAGAGTAGAGGATTCTGAGAATCAAATCAACAATTTGCAATATGAGGAAGCAAAAAACACCTAATCAGAAGAGCAAAAAAGAATCCAAAAATATGAAGACAGTGTAAGGAGCCTCTCTAGAACAACCTCAGGCATACCAACATTCGCATTATGGGGGTGCCGGAAGGCCAAGAGAGAAAGGTACTGAAAAATTTGAAGAAATTATGAGAGAAAATTTTTCCTGCCTGGCGAAAGAAATGGACTTACAAGTCCAGGAAGCACAGAAGGTCCCAAATAAGAGGAACCCAAAGAGGCCCACACCAAGACACATCATAATCAAAATGCCAAGGATTAAGGACAAAGAGAGAATCTGAAAAGCAGCAAGAGAAAAGCAGTTAGTTACCTACAAGGGAACACCCATATGACTGTTATGTGCCCTGACCGGAAATTGAACTGTGACTTCCAGGTTCTTAGGCCAATGCTCAACCAGTGAGCCATGCTGGCTGGGCTCAAAATACTTTTTATAAGGATGTGCAACGAACTCAGTGAGAACTTTAACAGCTAAAAAAGGGGATAGAAAACATAAGGTAAGTTAAAAATGAAGAATCTAATAAGTGAAATGAATAATACATTAGATGAAATTGATAGATTAGATGGTATAGAGCAACGATGATGAACCTTTTGAACTCGGCGTGTCAGCATTTTGAAAAACCTTAACTTAACTCTGGTGCCGTGTCACATATAGAAATTTTTTGATATTTGCAACCATAGTAAAACAAAGATTTATATTTTTGATCTTTATTTTATATATTTAAATGCCATTTAACAAAGAAAAATCAACCAAAAAAATGAGTTCGCGTGTCACCTCTGACATGTGTGTCATAGGTTCGCCATCACTGGTATAGAGTATGGAATGAGAGATTTGGAAACAAGGTAACAGAAAATGCCCAATCAGAACAGCAAAAAGGAAAAAGAACCTTAAAAAATAAGGGTAGTTTAAGTGACCTCTGGGAAAACATCAAGCATAACAACATTGGAATCACAGGAGTGCCAGAAGGAGGAGGGAGATAACAAGGAACTGAAAACCTATTTGAAGAAATAATGACAGGCCCTAGTCCATTTGGCTCAGTGGATAGAGAGTCAGCCTGAGGACTGAAGGGTCCCAGGTTCAATTCTGGTCAAGGGCACATGCCCGGTTGCAGGCTGGATCCCCAGTAAAATGTGTGCAAGAGGCAGCCAATCAATGATTCTCATCATTGGTGTTTCTCTCTCTCCCACTCTGAAATCAATAAAAATATATTAAAAAAAAAAAAAAAAGAAACAATGACAGAATACTTCCCTAACCTGGTGAAGGAAATAGACATACAAGATAAACCGAAAGAGGTCCACACCAAGACACATCATAAGTATAATGCCAAAGGTTAAAGAAAAAGAGAATCTTAAAAGACAGTTACCTGCAAGGGAACTCCCATAAGACTGTTATTTGATTTCTCAACAGAAACTTTGCAGGACAGAAGGAATTGGCACAAAATACTTAAAGTGATGAAAAACAAGGACTTACAACCATATTTGCTGTCATTTACAATCGAAGCACAGATAAAGAACTTCCCATACGGGGTGGTGGGGGCTTGCCCGAGGTGCAGGGGGCGGGGGAGTCAACCAGGGAAAAAGGAGACATATGTAAAGCTTTAGACAATAAAAAAAAAAAAGAACTTCCCATACAAGAAAAAGGTAAAGGAGTTCATCACCAGCAAACTAGTAGTACAAGAAATGTTAAAGGGACACCTTTAGCAAGGAGAAAAAAAAGATTAAAAAATATGAAGAATAAAATGGTAATAACTACATACCTATCAATAAACCCTTTAATATACATGGATTAAATGCTGCAAGCAAAAGACATAGGGTGCCTGAATGGATAAAAAAAAACAAGACCCATACATATGCTGGGTCCAAGAGACCCTCTTCAAGATCGAAAGACACACACACTGAAAGAAAAGGAACTGAAATAGATATCACCTGCAAATAGAAACAGAAACAAAAAAAGCTGTGGTAGCAATACTTACATCATCAAAGTAGACTTTAAATCAAAGGCTATAACAAGACACAAAGAAAGACCCAACAGTTCCACTTCTGGGTATTTATCCAAAGAAACTCGGAACACAATTTCAAAAAGACATATACACTGTATATCACTATCTTCACTGCAGCATTACTTACAATAGCCAAGATATGGAAACAACCTAAGTGGCCATCGATAGACTAATGAACAAAGTAGAGATGGTACAGACACACAATGGAATAGTCATAAAAAAGAATGAAATCTTGCCTTGGCCAATGCAGCTCAGTGGTTAGAGTGCCAGCCTACACACCAGAGGGTCAATGGTTCGATTTCCGGTTAAGGCCACATACCTGGATTCCAGGTTCAAATCCCACCCTCAGTCAGGTTATGTGCAGGAGGCAAACAATCAATGTGTCTCTCTCACATGAATGTTTCTTTTTCTCTCTCTCTCCCCCTATGCCCTCCCTTCTACTCTCTCTAGAAATCAATGAAAAAATATCCATGCCCAGCCAGCGAGGCTCATTGGTTGAGGGTCGACCTATGAACCAGGAGGTCACAGTTCGATCACTGGTTAGGGCACATGCCCAGGTTTTGGGCTCGATCCCTAGTGAAGGCTGTGCAGGAGGCAGCTGATCAATAATTTTCTCTCATCATTAATGTTTCTATCACTCCCTCTCCCTTTCTCTCTGAAATCAATAAAAAAATATTTTAAAAATGAAAGCAATAAAACAATAAAAATAAATAAATAAATAAATCCTATCTAATAAAAGAGAAACATGGTAATTAGCCGTACCTCCGCTACCCTTCCCATTGGCTAATCAGGGCGATATGCAAATTAACTGCCAGCCAAGATGGCGGCCGGCAGCCAGGCAGCTTGAAGCAAACATGAGGCTTGCTTGCTTCAGTGACGGAGGAAGCCAACATTCCCCGCCTGCTGCTGCCGGCCTCTGAGCTTGCAGTTTGAAACACTGTTACAAATATAGAATCTAAACAAACTCCAGAAACCTGCTTTCATCCAGCCGGGATATCAGAGCTGGAGTTGAAACAGTGTTTCGATTATAGAACCCAAACAAACCAGATACCTGCTTTCAGCAGCCCAGGCCTCAGAGCTGGAGCCAAGCCTCAGAGCTAAAGCTGGCCCAGAATTAAAAAAAACAAAAAACAAAAAAAGGAGCGGTTGGGAGCTTCAGGCACCCACCAGCCTGAAAACAGCCCTCAGCCCCTCACCCAGACTGGCCAGGCACCCCAGTGGGGACCCCCACCCTTAAGGGTGTGTGACCAGCTGCAAACAGCCATCAGCCCCTCACCCAGGCTGGCCAGACACCCAAGCGGGACCCCCACGCTGATCCAGGACACCCTTCAGGGCAAACCAGCCAGCCCCCACCTGTGCACCAGGCCTCTATCCTATAAGAGTAAAAGGGTAATATGCCTCCCAGCACCGGGATCAGCATGACAGGGGGCAGCGCCCAAACCCCCTGATCACCCTGCGGCTCTGTGTGTGACAGGGGGCGGGGCCACAACCTCCCTATCCGCCCTGCTCTGTGCGTGACGGGGAAGGCGCCCCAACCCCCTGATCAGCCCTGCTCTGTGCCTGATAGGGGGGAGCTCCCCAATCCCCTGATTGCCCTGCGGCTCTGTGTGTGACAGGGTGCGGCGCCCCAACCCCCCCCACACACACACACACATGCCCTTGCTCTGTGTGTGACGGGGTAGAGCCATAACCTCCCCATCGGCCCTGCCCTGAGTGTGACAGTGGCGGCGCCCCAAACCCCTGATCGGCCCTGCTCTGTGGGTGATAGAGGGCGGCGCCCCAACTCCCCTATCGGCCCTACTCTGTGAGTGACAGGAGGGAGCTCCTCAACCCCCTGATCAGCCCTGCTCTGTGCATGACAGGGGGAGCTTCCCAACCCACTGATGGGCCCTGTTCTGTGCGTGGCAGGGTACGGAGCCCCAATCCCCCTGATGGGCCCTGCTCTGTGAGTGACAGGGGGCAGCGCCCCAACCCCGATTGGCCCTTCTCTGTGCGTGACAGGGGGTGGCGCCACAACCTCCCCATCGACCCTGCCTTGAGTGTGACAGGGGGCGGTGCCCCAACCCCCCAATCGGCCCTACCCTGAGCATGACTGAGGGTGGCATCGCAACCTCCCGATCCGCCCTGCTCTGTGCATGACAGGGGGCAGCGCCCCAACTCCCCAATCAGCCCTGCTCTGAGCCAGACCAGGGGCTGCACCTAGGGATTGGGCCTGCCCTCTGCCACCCGGGAGCAGGCCTAAGCCAGCAGGTCGTTATCTCCCGAGGGGTCCCAGACTGCGAGAGGGCACAGGCCAGGCTGGGGGACCCCCACTCCCCCCCCGCAGTGCACAAATTTTTGTGCACCGGGCCTCTAGTAAATAAATAAAAATGAAAGCAGGTTCTCCAACAGATATCTGCACACCCATTTTCCAGCAGCATTATTCACAACTAGAGGCCCAGTGCATGAGATTTGTGCACTCGGGGGGTCCCTCAGCCCGGCCTGTGCTCTCTCGCAGTCCAGGAGCCCATGGGGGATGTCCAACTGAGGCTTAGTGCTGTCAGTCGGACATCCTTAGCATTGCCGCGAAGGCGGGAGAGGCTCCCACCTCTGCCGCTGCGCTCATCAGCCGTGAGCCCAGCTTCTGGCTGAGCAGCGCTACCCTTATGGGAGCACACTGACCACCAGGGGACTGCTCCTGTGTTGAGTGTCTGCCCCCTGGTGGGCAGTGTGCGTCATAGCGACTGGTTGTTCCACCATTTGTTCTATTTGCATATTAACCTTTTATTATATAGGACTAGAGGCCCGGTGCACAAATTTGTGCACAGGTGGGGCCCCTCAGCCTGGCCAGCAATCGGGGCTGGCCACGGGGAGGCACCCCAAGAGGTTGGCCGGCTGCAGGAGGTTGGTTGTGGGAGCACACTGACCACCAGGGGGCAGCTCCTGCGTTGAGCGTCTTTCCCCTGGTGGTCAGTGCATGTCATAGCGACTGGTTGACAGGTCATTCCGTTTGTTCTGGTCATAACAGTCACTTAGGCTTTTATATATAGATAGATAGTGAAAGTGTAGTAGCAATCCCAGTGTCCACTGATGTATAAATAGGTTAAAAAATGTAGTATATATACTCATAAAATTGAGTATTAGCATTAAAAAGGAAATTCTGATACATATTACAACATGGATGAACCTTGAAGACATTATGCTAAGTGAAATAAGCCAGCCACAAAAGTTACATATCATGAGTGCATTTATATAACCTTGAAATAACAAAATTCAAGATGAAGATAGATCAGATGTGGTTACAGTAGGAAGGGGGAAGAAGGAGAGGTGAATGTGGCTATAAAAGGTTCGCAGGAAGGATCCTTGTGGTGATGGACTGGTTAGTATCTTGACTGTGGGGGTGCACACACAAAGCGACACATGATAAAACTGCCCAGAACTAAATCCAGATATAAAAGTATATGCACATAAAACTAGTGAAACCTGAATAAGGTCGGTAGATTTTTTTCAAAGTCAATTATGTTGGTTGTGCTATTATACTATATCACTAGCCAAAACTGGGTGAAGAACAAACATAATCTCTCTGTATTATTTTTCACAACTGCATGTGAATCCAAAATTGGTTTAAAAGTTCAAAAAATAAATGGGCAATTTATTTTAGACCTACAATTTTTGAATAAAGAATCAAGTGAAGTTAAGCAATACCTTCTTCCATGGATTTAGTGAAGTTGCACATAAGTGATGACAATCCCTTCAAACATCCTGCTACAACAGGTAGTTTGGGCTCTCTTACTGCTGATGTCATCTAAAAGGAAAGTTTTAAGAAGATACCATTAAAAAAGAAAAATACAACCAAATCTATGGAAGCAGAATATCATAAAGTTTACATACCTGGGTCTTAAGCTCACCCAGAAAAGCCCGGAACAGTTTTTCTGAATTATTTATCATCTCGCTAGGATGAACTTCCCCTAATACTCCTAAGAGCTCATATATTTTTTCTAAAACTGAAAAATAAATTTTAGGTAAATAAAGATCTAAAATAACATTTAAAAATACAGCTACTGTTAACAATGCATGTAATTACTTCCAGAATATAATATAAATATGTAAATTTAACTAAAATATAAACTTAAAAAGAGCTCAAAAAAATAAAATAACATTTAGATAAATAACAAAAATTTACAAATAAGAAAATGAGAGGATGTTTAGTTCAAAGCAAAACATACAAAAATCTAGTTTTATGTACTAGAATATTTCCTGATAAGTTTTATGCAAATCTAATATCATAAACAAATTACATTTGACATGTGTTGTGAGATTTATATTTAAATAAATCAATTTATAAAGATTAAAATTTTTATAAGCAGAAGTCTTTACACATTGTTTTTGTAGGTTTCCATTTTGGTTTATTTTCAGCAAAAAAGGATTCATCTATAAAACATGTAAGTACCTTGACAGAGACAAACCTAAGTTTTATACTAATAATTTTTAATGTTAACTTGTTAAAATATTTTAAAATAACATTTAAATGCATCTCACCTGTATCTGGTATTTTTGTTTTCAATGCAAGTTCTCCATAGAATTTGCTAAATAATTCCCCAACTCTAAATTCATCCATGAGTCTAGAACTTCTCAAAGTCTGAAGTAACTAAAGAAATACAAATAAGCATTGGCTCAAGAGGAAAATAATGAAAAGGCATCAACTACCTAAGTAAGTATGTATACAGCAAAGTTCCAGAATCCTGTGTCTCCAGGGGACTTATGTTTGGTCTCTCAGACTATTTGATAGGTAGGGGCTAAGGTGGTGATATAAGAACAGAGAGGAGTTACAAAGGGGAATAGGGTGTAAACTTAATTTTACTTTCCAAGAAACCAGGAACATGACTAAAACCATTCTCTTGGAGGCACTTAAGGACCAACAAGACCCGAAGGAATTCTAAAATAGAGATGCAAAAAGAGAGATCCATCAAAGAGAGACATACAAGTGAGAGAGAGTCCCAATGACTACTGAAATACAATATACAGACCCATTCTCATGGTAAGGTTCTAGGAAAAAACTCAGAGATACAATAAGATATATTTTGGCAATTCTTAGCAATTTTAAGAGAAAGGGTAATGAAAGTAGTGGAGGAGCAGTAAATGTCTTAGTTATTTTCCCCTTCATTCTCCTCAAAACGCAAATACTTCTTTTGCTACCCAGAAGAGACTGAGAACAAAATACCAAAGTATTGTTAGATGATGATTGGAAAACGTGCATTTTATCCACACAGAAATGTCATTAGAGCCTATCCTCCAATATCTCTAACCCAAAATTTCAATTTTCAGTTTTTTAAGGTATATGTTTAATATAGAATGCATGTATTTAGAAATATAAAATTACCTTAATAAGAAGTTCAAGGGCTGGAATCTTACATTTAGCAGCTTTATCTTTTGTATAAACACTGGTACAAGTATTCTAGGTTTTAAAAGAAGACATACCAAAAAGTCAGTAAGATCTAAAACTACATCTCTGAGAAGAGTAATACCAATATGTGCCATAACACAATTTATTATTTAGCTGTTAAAAATAACATCAGAGTATATAAATATACAGAATTAAAATTACTGAAAACACTGATGCAATATGCAATGGGGGTAATATTAATAACCAAAATAACAAAATCGATGGGGACCCACCAGGATAAAAAGAAAAAAGTTAAAGTTATTACTCTTTCTGTATTTCCCACAGCACTTGTTGCCATATATCAAGAAAGAAAGAATGGAAAACAAAAAAGGTAACTAAAGCAATTCGGAGAAGAATGGCTGGGACTCTACAGTGCAGTGCAATGAAAGCAGCAGGAGCTTTGGAAGGAGGCAACCTAGCGCCAAGACTGGGGTGAGTTTCTTAACTTGTAAACTAGAGAGATGAATATAACAAAGATTTGCTAAATATTAAGGGGCAAACTACACATTAAAGAACTTTGTAAACTATGAAGTACTCTATAAATGTCACTCCTACCCTTGAGACAATGTTTTTAAATATTAAGATTCCAATCGAGAAAGATTAGAAGTCAAAAGAGAATAAAATCAAAATCTGCTAAAAAAAAAAAAAAAAAAGACTGCTAAATCATTAAAACCATTTTCTATATTAGAGCTACTTATAATTTACTAGAGGCCCAATGCATGGGATTCGAGCACTGGGGGGGGGGGGGGGGGGGGACCCGGGGGGATCCGCCCCTTTTGGGGGGGGCCGGTCTTACCAGTCAGCCAAGCAGGGGTCCCACTGTGGGAGGGCCCTGACCACCAGGGGGCAGCTCCTGGGTTGAGCGTCTGCCCCCTGGGGGTCAGGGAGTGTCATAACAACTGGGCGACCTGTCATGCTGCTGGGCTTTTATTATATAGGAAAAAAAAACTTCCTATAAATTACCATAAACTAGATACATACTTCTTCATCAACACTGAGCATCCAAGAAGAAGAAGCAAATTTGGACAAATAAAAACAACTTACTTCAAGATGCGGCACTTGTTGAAAGCATAAATAAGTCTAATAAACAACAACTTAATTTATGATTACTAGTTCCTTAGTTAAGTTATGAGGAAACCTTAGGGAAAGCATGTTGAAAGAGAATGGGGGGCATAAAACAGGCAAATTTTTCAGACTGTTGTCAAAGAGAAGATGAACTATAAGAAATATGAATCGCCCTAACCGTTTTGGCTCAGTGGATAGAGCGTCGGCCCGCGGACTGAAAGGTCCCAGGTTCGATTCCGGTCAGGGGCGTGTACCTTGGTTTGTGGGCACATCCCCCAGTAGGGGATGTGCAGGAGGCAGCTGATCGATGTTTCTCTCTCATCGATGTTTCTAACTCTCTATCTCTCTCCCTACCTCTCTGTAAAAAATCAATAAAATATATTAAAAAAAAAAAATTTAAAGTGTTCTGAAATCTCCCCACAATTCAAAAATATAACTTATTTTGACTTTTTATAAAAGCATTACTGATCCTATGTAAAAAAAAGTTATCAAATAGTTTTTGACAATGGCCTTAGCTTATTAAATCTAAAAAAAAAGAATAGTCCACTTTATTTCTAACATAATCAAGCAGAAATAAAAAGACAGAAATTAAATAAAAACCCAAGTTGAACTCACACCATAAATTAAAATGAATATTGATAAAACTATGTTTTCTCCTCCTTACCTTAATATCAAGAGAATAAGGTGTGATCTTCTGGCCAATTTTTTCTAAGAAAATACATAAAAATTTTAGGATTTCTTCTCGACAATCACGAAACTATAAAAAAAGAAATACACACTGTAGTAATATGAGTAAGATTAAGAGTCACTTCAACATAAAGGAATATGCAAGAAAAAAAATGAAAATGTTCAACTTACTTCATCAATGCTAAGTGATTTCCGAACAAACACAAGCAAACCGAAATCTTTGGAAAAGACTAAGGAAGTCTGTAATGCTGGACAAAAAAAAAAAAAAGAGGTAAGAGAGCTACCGAGGAGCACTCCATCAACCCACCCTAAAGGGATTGCATGGTTCTGAATCCACCTTTTTAAGTAATAATATGCTGACCTAAGGCTGATGCACGTAGGCAAGGAAAACAAAATTCTAGATGTTCCACCAGGATGGGTGGATATGTCACACCTGTAATTTTACTAACTTTACAGGGGGAAAGGAAATTAAGGTTGTAAATGGATTTAAGGGTGTTAATCAGCTGACCTTAAAATGGGCAGACAATCCTGGATTACCTGGTGGACCCAATGTAATCACATGAGAGAGCCTTCAGCCCTGGAGGGAGGAAGAGTAGACACGGGAAGACAGAAGAGCAGGAGAGATTCCTAGCATGAGAGTTACTTGACCCCCTATTACTGGCTGTAAAGGTGGAGGCAGGGGGCCAGAGACAGAAGAGATGTGGGTGGCTTCTACAAGCAAGGAATGTCAACAAGAAAAAAGGGACCTCGGGACTACAATGGCAAGGACCTGAATTCTGCTTAAAAACCTGAATGAGCCCTGGCTGGTTTGGCTCAGTGGATTGAACGGTGGCCTGCGGACAGAGGGTCCCAGGTTCGATTCCAGTCAAGGGCACATGCCGGGGTGGGTTTCGGGCTCAATCCCCAGTGGGGGGCGTGCAGGAAGCAGCCGATCAATGATTCTCTCTCATCATTGATATTTCTATCTCTCCCTCCCTCTCCCTTCCTCTCTGAAATCAATAAAAAATATATTAAGAAAAAAAACGTGAATGAAAAATAAAACGAATTCTCCCCAAAAGCCTTCAAAATGTAAAGTGGCTCTGCCTGGTACCTTTGCTTTAGCTTGGCGAGACCCGTGTTGGCTTCTGATTACAGAACTGTAATACTAACAAACCTGCGTTGCTTTAAGCAGCGATAGAAAACGAATGCACTGCTCTATAATCTCTCAAGTGAAAGGACATGCATTGAATATTCGGAGTAAACTTGGAAGATTTTTTACATAATTCTGATAGTTATTAAATTTTTCCCCATTAATTTATCCTTGACAATATACAGATACTATTGTAGCATCTTGTTTACGGTATTGTTTATTTCTCCACTACATTTATTTTTTTAATATATTTTATTGATTTTTTACAGAGAGGAAGGGAGAAGAATAGAGAGTTAGAAACATTGATGAGAGAGAAACATGGATCAGCTGCCTCCTGCACATCTCCTACTGGGGATGTGCCCACAACCAAGGCACATGCCCTTGACCAGAATCGAACCCGGGACCCTTCAGTCCGCAGGCCGATGCTCTATCCACTGAGCCAAACTGGTTAAGGCTATTTCTCCACTACATTTAGCAACGACCTCTTAGGAAGAAAATCTCACCTATCTTTTAATTAAGAAGACACACCAAAGAGAAGTTCTGCTTTTTTTTTTTTTAAGGGATATCATAGACGTTTCCAAGCAGTGATGTATTTTTTAAGTGCTTTAAAAAAGCAATTTTACTACAAAAAAATACGTTCTCGTCCAGGCATTGCTAAAAAGTTAAAAGAACAGCATGACTTTTCAGTTATACTTCTGTAATGTTCCTCAAAAAGTAGGAACAACAAATGTAAAAGTTTGGAAACTGGTGAGTGTAGGCCAAATTACGGTGAAAGAAAACACTTGACTCTCGTTCTTTCTCCCCACTTTGATAGCAATGGTTGGCAAATTTAGGGCATTTTCACCAACTTTCTTTTTAAAATGCTTCTCTGGTGTTAAAAGCATTTGCCTAATGGCCTTTTATACCTAGCTACCGAATGTATGAGGACCCACAGCCAAACATCTGGACTTCAAAACACCACGGGAGAGACGCGGGACTGGGAACCTGCAGCCCCGCGGAACCCCGGCATCACCCCCGCCCCGGCACCGGGCGCCCCACGGTACCCACCCAGCACGGCGGGCCCGGCGCTCAGCACGCACTCCTGCCCCAGGCCCCGAATCAGCTGGTGACTGGCCAACGCGGCGCCGCAACGGTCAGCAGCGGACAAGGACTCCTGCAGCTGCAGCAGGGAGCCCTGCACGCCACCTGCAGGGTCGGCCATGACGCCAGCCTCGACCCGCCAAGAGCGCTCCCCCAGCCCCGCCGGAAATGTAGCGGCGCAGGGAGGCGGGCTCCGGGGCGGGGGCGGAGGCGGGGCTAGAGAAGCGGAGTTCCTAGAGCGGGCGGGGGGCGGGGCTCGCGGAGCGGGGGACCGAGTTCCCAGAGCGGGGGCGGAATTCCCAGGCGGGGGCGGGGCGGGCGCGGGGCTCGCGGGCGGGGGCGGGGGCGGGCCTGGCGGGCTGGTGGCGGGCTGGAGCCCTTCCCTGTAGGAATGGCCCGCTTAGCAGTGAACTGCCTTAGAGTTCTAACAGGCGGAGGAGTGTGTGGCACACGGCACACTCAGCGCGCGTTCACTGAAGCTTAGGGAGAAACAGGAATCCCACGCCGCGCCCAAAGCTGGGGTCTTTGGCCGGGATCTACAGCTTATCCCCTGATAAAGAGTGCAAATGCATTTGGAGCGTCTTTAGAAATGACATGCTTAAGAGATAAACAAGTACATTTTCCTTGGTCAACGACCGGGTGCAGACCAGCCCCAGCGTGAACAAGGTCTGGGGGGAAGTCCCGGATTTCCCGCGAAACTGCCGCCCGGACTGGGTCAGACCATCTGAAAGGAGGGGGGGCACCGCGCGAGGCCTGCGCCCGCCTTCTGCGAGGCGTCGCGGACAGAGCTCCGTCCCCCCTGTCGGTGCGCAGTGGCGCCTCTCGGAGGCGGAGCCACGCGGAAGCGCCGCTGTGATTGGTGAGGCGCCGCGGGAGGCGGGGACGACGGTGACGACTGCGCGGCTGGCGGGAAACCTGGTGCCAGGCTCGTCAGCTGTGGGAGCGCGGCCTCGGAGCGTAGCCCACCGAGCGCGGCCCACCGAGTGCGGCCCGGGACCCTCGTGCGTCGGAGCAGCGGGCTCTTCCCGGTAACCCCGTGACGCGGGCAGCGCGCTGCGAGAGGGTCTGTGTGGCGGCAGAGCAGCCAGAAGCGGGCGCGGCGTGACCCCGAGTGTGTCGCGGAGGTCCTCTGCGCGCCATGTCGTCCCCGGCGTCGACCCCCAGTCGCCGCGGCAGCCGCCGCAGGGCCACCCCCACGCAGACGCGTAAGTCTCCCCCGCGAGTGGGGTCGGCCGCGCGCCCCCCGCCCGCCTCTCCCTGCTCCGCCCTCCGGCCCTTTCCCGCCACCTCTGAGGGCCTTGGCCGTGGGCCCGGGGCGCTGTTTGCTCAGGGCCTGGCTCCAGGGGGCAGACTCTCGCGAGGAGGACCACGCTGGACGCCCGTTTTCCTCCCTTTCGGGAGTTTTTCTCATACAGGCCGGTTGCACATGCCGTTCTCACTTCCTTCTGCTGGGCCCGTGCTGGTTCCGTAAGGAACTAGGCTTCCCGGGAGCAGCGCACGCCCAGGAAGACCGGCCGCGAGAACTGACGGCCACCCTTTCTGTCTTGTATGTCACCAGCCCGGAGCGAGGATGCCAGGTCGCCCCCGTCGCAGAGACGCAGGGGCGAGGACTCGACCTCCACCGGGGAGCTGCAGCCCCTGCCCACGTCGCCCGGAGCCGACCTGCAGAGCCCGGACCGCCCCGGACGCGCTGTTCCTCCAGCCCGCCGCCCATGCGGCTGCAGGTGGGTGCCTGGCCCGCAGCATCCCGAGGCTAACGCACCGGTGACGCTT